>NC_060119.1:637620524-637914380 GCF_021461395.2 Schistocerca americana | reverse complement strand
ATCTCCCTCCCTCCCTCCCTCCCTCCCTCCCTCCCTCCCTCCCTCCCTCCCCTCCCTCCTCCCCTCCCTCCCTCCCTCCCTCCTCCCTCCCCTCCCTCCTCCCTCCCTCCCTCCCTCCCCTCCCTCCCTCCCTCCCTCCCTCCCTCTCCCTCCCTCCCTCTCCCTCCCCTCCTCCCTCTCCCTCTCCCTCTCCCTCTCCCTCTCCCTCTCCCTCTCTCCCTCCCTCTCCCCCTCTCCCTCTCCCTCTCCTCTCTCCCTCTCCTCTCCCCTCTCTCTCTCTCTCTCCTCTCTCTCTCTCTCTCTCTCTCTCTCTCTCTCTCTCTCTCTCTCTCTCTCTCTCTCTCTCTTGCCTGCTCTGTTTCCTTTTTCCATTTTCTAGATTCGCCAATGTTGTTCACGTTTCACAAGTGGGATTTCAAAATGTTTGTCAGTTCTACATGACTACATAAAATGCACGTAATTTGTTTTTCACTGTAAATGTCAATCATTCATAGTGATATCCAAAACTGAAATCATCATTTAATGTATAGTTTACTGCAATAGGTGTGCAAATGTTGCCACTTGCAGAATTGTAAGATTCAGTTTTTGGATTCTGATATCTCTCAATTGTAAAATCACAGTTCCTTTATTTTGGACTATGCCATACAGAACTGAGAAGTTCACAATCCATGTCACTTATTGACTACCTGTATAAATCTCATTTACAGCTCTTAAAATATTTTGACTGGCTGTTGTACCACTTCAGTCTATTCATAAATTTTTGTTTGTCTGAAGTAATGGTATTGTGGTCAGGTATCTTATTAGACATATTTGATTAAACTTAATGGTATACGGGAAGAAAAGGTAACTGTGAAAGTAAATATCTTTTCTTATGTTTTCTTGTATCATGTCCTGACATGATGTCCTTCCTACACAAGATTATACCTACTTAACCCAGAGTCCTTTTTTGTAGCTCTTTGTCTTAGGTACATACCACAAAATATTTATGCTGGATAGCATCTTCATGGATGTAGACCTGGCGCAAGTGTTACTGCTTTCTTTTACAACAACAGTGTTCTGTTACTGTGTATACTAACATAAATAAATGCTATTGTTAGTACATCTTACCATTTTGTTAAAAGGAGGCAATTATGTTTAATCCAAGAGCTATAACGCTTATCAGATTAATTAAAAATTCAGTGATTAACACAAACTGAATTCAGTATTATTCATCTGTTAAAGATAATTTTAATTTAGAAAGTTACGCAAATGGAGTGAAAGGTTTCATGTACTTTTTTATTTATTATGTTTGGCCTTGAACAGTATAACACTATTTAGCCAAGGTTTCCTGTACTTGGAATGTGTTTATTGTTTATGGATTCACCGCCTCAACAAACTCATTCCATTAATATGTAGACTAACCCATAATTTCATTGTAAGATGTGCGTATTAACACTTTGTATCTAGCCCCCATTTGTAATTTTAGTTTTTCCTAAATTTACCTGGTGAACTTATAATTGACTTAACAGTAACTCTTAAAGGCATATCTTGTATATTAAGAATAGAAATATTTACAAAATGAACTCATTTCTCATATGATTTGTTTACTTCATGAAACAGAAACAAACTCTTCAAATGTCAATGAGTGCACTGTACAGTATAGCATTTAGTATTGCAGTTTTGGAAACCTGTTTTTCCAGTTGGAAAGGAAGTTGCTCACAAAATGCTTTTTTTTTAATGTGCACTTCTCTCATACTTAGTTGTATGGGTAGCCACATTTTATGTTTAGTGTATCAGTAGGAAGCTTTTCATCATCATTAGGGAATCTACAGTTGCCCAGTGAAAAGCTAAGCTAAACACACTGTGTAACATCACTGACCTGGTTATATTTCTGGTATTCTTCTGTAATGCTAAACTTTTGAAGTCTCATTCTCTGAAATTGGTTGAAGATGTAATCTAATATTTCAGTGATGGATATGACATCATTGATTTAAACTTGAGATTACTTCACATTTCTTAGTGCCAAAACACACAATAATGATGATTAACTTCTGCTATAACTATTTTTATACTTCAAATAAACCAAGTCAGCTACTACACTTGATGAACTCTAAACAGTGGCAGGTTCTTTCCACGGCAAAGTTGTCATCCAAGTCTACAAAAAAGTAAATCTTCAGAAAATAGCAGTTGAAAGAACTCAGTCACTGAAGCTTTAATAACACTTTAACACAGAGAACTTATGTGGATGACTACAGACAGATTTTCTAAACAAGTTCATTAAATAATCACACTGAGCGACTGTAACAGTAAGACCTGCTCATATTAGTGACTTTGACATTGAAATTTGGAATGAATTTTTACATTGAGATATTAAAATGAAAATAGCTAATCATGACTCTGCCATGGAGAAGTTACTGTAACGATTACTAGGACTTAAATTCCTATTTCTATATAAAGAGAACAATTTCGAAATTAGTGGCAATGACATTATGTGGAAGCAAGTAATAATTTGGTTTATCTATGTGACAGATGACTGGGAAATAAAAAAAAGTTGGTCGGATTATTTTATTCATATCGTGTACACTGCCATGGGAATTTACCGATCCTCTTATAAATTTAACAGGATAGTAGTTTTCTTCATTTCTTAATTGTCAAATTACTTGGATAACCAAAGCTATTTTCTAGTTCAGAAAAATTACAGCAAGAAAATTATAATTACAACTGTGATTGTATAAACATACTTAAAGGTCCAAATAATAATTTTCTGGGTGTGGAAAATTTAATTATGAATAACATTTTAGTTAATGACTTTTCACAAATAATGAAATGTTTACGCATAGAGTAAAATGAGGGCTTTCAAATAATTTATGACATTCTGCAAATAAATAATTGTTAGCTCACAATATGTTCCTGAGCATATGGCTTCTGAATAAAGCAAATTACAGTTTTCTCTTAAAAGAACACGTACAGTGAAACATTAACTGTACCATTGGCATTAGCAAAACTCAGATAAACTGATGAATAATGAATTTTACTGAAACATCACCTAAATATGAATTTTGTGCTTTATGTAAATGTGGTACATCTACTACCAGCATAATATAAAAAAGAAATAAGAAAGTTATCTATGGAGTAGATTTATAGCAGATGGAGTTACACCAACTTGCTGAGTTTCAAGTTCCTCATCTGTACAATAGAAGCATGTACTCCGCTGCCACCTCCTCAAAAAAGTTAGTCTACAGTTCTCAGATCCAAAATGGTGCATGTCAATCAGTATTTATGAAACTACCGTTGATTAGATTAGATTAGATTAGATTAATACTAGTTCCATGGATCATGAATACGATATTTCGTAATGATGTGGAACGAGTCGAATTTTCTAATACATGACATAATTAGGTTAATTTAACAACATACTTAAGTTAATATGACAACTTTATTTTTTTGTGTTTTTTGTTTTTATTTTTATTTTTTTTTTATTTTATTTTTTTTTTTTTTCTTAATTTATATCTAAAAATTCCTCTATGGAGTAGAAGGAGTTGTCATTCAGAAATTCTTTTAATTTCTTCTTAAATACTTATTGGTTATCTGTCAGACTTTTGATACTATTTGGTAAGTGACCAAAGACTTTAGTGCCAGTATAATTCACCCCTTTCTGTGCCAAAGTTAGATTTAATCTTGAATAGTGAAGATCTTCCTTTCTCCTAGTATTGTAGTTATGCACACTGCTATTACTTTTGAATTGGGTTTGGTTGTTAATAACAAATTTCATAAGAGAGTATATATACTGAGAAGCTACTGTGAATATCCCTAGATCCTTAAATAAATGCCTGCAGGATGATCTTGGGTGGACTCCTGCTATTATTCTGATTACACGCTTTTGTGCAATAAATACTTTATTCCTCAGTGATGAATTCCCCCAAAATATGATGCCATATGAAAGCAATGAGTGAAAATAGGCGTAGTAAGCTAATTTACTAAGATGTTTATCACCAAAATTTGCAATGACCCTTATTGCATAAGTAGCTGAACTCAAACGTTTCAGCAGATCATCAATGTGTTTCTTCCAATTTAATCTCTCATCAATGGACAGACCTAAAAATTTGGAATATTCTACCTTAGCTATATGCTTCTGATTAAGGTCTATCTTTATTAATGGCGTCATACCATTCCCTGTACGGAACTGTATGTACTGTGTCTCATCAAAATTCAGTGAGAGTCCGTTTACAAGGAACCACTTAGTAATTTTCTGAAAGACAGTATTGACAATTTCATCAGTTAATTCTTGTTTGTCAGGTGTGATTACTATACTTGTATCATCAGCAAAGAGAACTAACTTTGCCTCTTCATGAATATAGAATGGCAAGTCATTAATATATAATAAGAACAACAAAGGACCCAAGACTGACCCTTGTGGAACCCCATGCTTGATAGTTCCCCAGTTTGAGGAATGTGCTGATCTTTGCATGTTACGAGAACTAGTTATTTCAACTTTCTGCACTCTTCCAGTTAGGTACGAATTAAACCATTTGTGCACTGTCCCACTCATGCCACAATACTTGAGCTTGTCTAGCAGAATTTCATGATTTACACAATCAAAAGCCTTTGAGAGATCACAAAAAATCCCAATGGGTGGTGTTCGGTTATTCAGATCATTCAAAATTTGACTGGTGAAAGCATATATGGCATTTTCTTTTGGAAAACCTTTCTGGAAACCAAACTGACATTTTGTTAGTACTTCATTTTTACAGATATGTGAAGCTACTCTTGAATACATTACTTTCTCAAAAATTTTGGATAAAGCTGTTAGAAGGGAGATTGGACGGTAATTGTTGACATCAGATCTATCCCCCTTTTTATGCAAAGGTATAACAATAGCATATTTCAGTCTATCAGGGAAAATGCCCTGTTCCAGAGAGCTATTACACAGGTGGCTGAGAATCTTACTTATCTGTTGAGAACAAGCTTTTAGTATTTTGCTGGAAATGCCATCAATTGCATGTGAGTTTTTGCTTTTAAGCAAGTTTATTATTTTCCTAATTTCAGAGGGAGAAGTGGGTGAGATTTCAATTGTATCAAATTGCATAGGTATAGCCTCTTCCATTAATAGCCTAGCATCTTCTAATGAACACCTGGATCCTACTATATCCACAACATTTAGAAAATGATTATTAAAAATATTTTCATAATCATTTTCTAAATGTAATAAGAAAGACTTCTCCGCGCCTTTTATACCGGCCCCTGCTACCAGTGTTGCAAGAATCTGGAACATGTCCAAGCCGGTCAGGCACGTCTAAACCTGCGCATGGCCTTGAAACGGTTGCGCAATCGCAAAAACGCGTACTCGGCCCACAAGTAATACTAGGTGGGCTCGAGTCGCTTTCTAAAGGGGCCCCCAATGGGGACGCACTCGCAGCGGGTGATCCTCCATCTCGGAGTAGGTGCGCTGGCAAGCGCGACAGCGGCACCTCCCATCCGTCATTAAACTCGTGTTGTGCAGCTTCTTCCTGTACCCCATCTGCCTCTGTACTATTATTTGAGTGATGTTCATCGGTTTCGGCTTGTTCATCATGACGGGTAGCATCTTCATACATTCTTCTTGTGTATCCCAATGCGGAACGCAGGTGGTACGCCATCCTGCAATGTCCAAAACATAAAAGAGCCTAGATAGCCACTGCCAACGATAGTGTAAACATAATTCGTACATACATGTACATTGCCACCTGGGTTTCTCGTTTTTCAACTTGTGTACAAGCCTATACTTCTTTTTACCCTGACAGGGAGACCTCACTGGACAATTGAAGTATTAATTGCTGCAAATTAGGCTTATAAAACCACAACTCTTCTAGAACAATAATAGCAGCGGCATAGTTTATCTTATTCCCATAGAGTGTTAATGCTAGATCGTCGATACGTTGCTGCGTTGTAGGAACGAGGAAGGCGAGGCGTAGGTCATCAGGATAATTTCTTATGTGCTCCCAATTGGCATAAAAAAATTCCAACGCAGACGTGAGCTGTAACAATAATCTTTATTTAGAACGTGACAGTTCCCTTCCTTCTACAAAAGGTCATATACACTCTATTTCTTACAATGAATGTAACATATTTCACTTCACTTTGTACTACATCATTTTTTGCAGGTTCATCGCCTGCAATCTGTACACCGATATAAAATGGGTTTACTCCTTGAAAAACGTTATTCTTACATTTACACTGATTTTCTAAATCTACTCATGATTTTACTTTACCAATATGGGCACTGGTTTCAGATTTACAATATGTTACGAACTTAAATGCATTACGGATGAGTTTAAATTCTTTGCTTACAAATATGATGCCGTAATAATTAATAAAATTCTCACATATGTATATAGAATTAATGTAAGGGTAGAGCGATTAACACTAGATGATAGAGCAAATAAAAAAATATTCGAAGATCAGGGTGCGTTAGAAAAGGTTAGATTAGCATGTACTAATAAATTGGGTCCGTTTAGCCTGAAACCGGATAAGTCTTCTGGTGTGCCGTGGAGAAAATATAGTAGGCGTAATGCTTTTAAGTTCGTAACATATTGTAAACCTGAAACCAGTGCCGATATTGGTAAAGTAAAATCATGGGTAGATTTAGAAAATCAGTGCAAATGTAAGAATAAACTATTTCAAGGAGTAAACCCATTTTATATCGGTGTACAGATTGCAGGCGATGAACCTGCAAAAAATGATGTAGTACAAAGTAGCACTGCAGATAATCTAGCTGAATTGTGAAAACCTACCGAATTTGGGATATCTTTAACCCAGCACACAGCTGCAAGTTTCTGAGGGGAACATGGTATTAAAAAAATAAAATACTGTAAAATAATAATAGAGCATTTGTGTAGATAGTACACAGATCTACAAAAGCAAACGTAAGAGAGAGTGTCATACAAGGGCAGTCAAATTAATACAAAAAAGGTGGAAAAAAAGTAAGTAAACTATTCATTAATAGTGAAGTACTTGCCATAGTTGTTAACACATTTATTCCATTGTAATTGCCTTACAACAGTCTACGCCTTTGTGGAAAAATGTTGGCAGTTGCCAGACACACACCTCTTTATCTGAAGGAAAGGGACAGCCATGAATGTCTCTCTTCTGCTCTAAAAATATGGAAATCACATCAGAAGAGGTTGGGACATTATGGAGAACATGTGTTTCCTAGTGAAACTTCTACAGCGTATTCTATACAACCTTGGCAGGTGGTGGTTTTTTTTTTTTTTTCATGTTTCTTAAACTATGCTGCAGAGTTTTGCCTGGGAAGCCTTCACACAACCTCCTTACAGTTCCAATCTCTCCTCATATGATCATCTTGTGTACTCTTTCTGAAGTTTTGCATCAGTGTAACCAAATATATTACAACAAAAAAACATGAATGTGACAGGGTTCAGATCCTATGCAGAGTGAATCACAAAATATTTTTATTTCATTCATCACTTTCAAATTATTTTTTAATTTGCTGTGTTGACTCAAAGACAAATCTATAATGACAGACCCATGGTTAGGTTGGGATTTCTTAATTAACACATGCTAAGATAGATTTTTCCATGTGAGCAGTGCAAACCTTCCCTTCTGCATCAACCCCCTCCCCTCCCCCCCACTCCCCCTCCACCACACAAAAATACATAAGGCCAATTTAGTTTATCAGTTTCTTTGTGTGGCAGTGGGGAATAACTACATAACCGACAAGAGATATATAAAACTGTAGCAGTCACAACGTGAGCAGCAGTGCAAGATGCTCAAAGTCTTGCCTTGGCAGCCAGAGACTGTGACCACGTCTCTGCATATTGTGTTTGTGTGTTGTGTTCTGTCTAAGTCTAATAAAGACCTGTTTAGCTGAAAGCTGTGTTTGACAGTCTTTTTGTTGTGCCTATCTGCAAATCAGCGACTCCACTATATGGTGAGTAGCAACTACCTTTCCATAATACTGTCAATTTTTTATTGCTGTGAGATGACAAAGCAATCCAGGTGCAGTTACTGTCATCACTATTTTAAAACAAACAACTACTTTTGTTGTTATAACCAGTGCTCAATTTGTGATGATATGCCATACCGATACCTCTGGTAAGTCACAGTACTAATACCTCTTCTTTTTTTACAAATCAAGCATTGGTCATAACTGTTGCTACTTCCGCTTGTTTTATTTCTTCAAGATCATGTCACATCCAAAAGGTCAAACCAAACTGAACATATCTAGAAGAAAGTGTTGTAAATTAGTGTTCATTTTCATAGCCCATTATGTACTTACACAGACTGATCAATCCAAAGTTACAAGCAGAGGAGAGATGATGTGTGGAAAGAATCAAAGAAAAAGAACTGAACACATGACAAATAAGAAGCTGTGTATCATTGCCTGAATGTGTTAGAAGTGGCTCATTATACCTAATTCTAAACATATACACAGTGAATCTTTGATGAGGTTTCTGGACAGATGAATATTCAGTATTTTTTCAACCCATTCACATTCGGATTACTGGAAGTTATGCAGTCAAAAGACTGGTTCAGTAGCATCTGACTGCAAACCCAGAACTTCATGAAATATTTCCTCGCAATATGAGAGAAATGTAGATTCAAGTTGCAGTCTGGCAGAAATTTTCATGTAACTAATACGTATTTCATTTATACCTAATACAGCTGATGTCTAATAGTTCACAGTAAGTGAATACATTTTGAATAATTGAATATATTATAACAAAACATTCAACAACCCATGCAGAACCAATCACAAAATATTTTAATTTCATACTTTTCACAGTTTTACTCTTGAAGAAATGCAAACAACTCAGCCAAAAAATATTATCCTTGGACCTATAATGATTAGAGGACGAACCAAGTGCATGAGCCCCCACCCCACCGTCTTCCAAGAAACACACACACACGATGTAACATTATGCAATGATTCTGTAATTACTTTCTCTGGGCAGGGATGGGAGCAGGGATTGTGAACACCACACATATAAAATGGGACAATATAACATATGTAAGGGACATAACTCCTTTTGCAATAAACCGATTTATTTTACTAGAGTTGTTTTTAACATGTCATACTAAAAAATTGCATTCATTGAAACAGTAACTCCAACACAAGAGATCCAATGTCGTCCACTTCAATAAGCAATTTAAGATAGTGGGTTTTCACAGTGGTATGTAAACCATTTCATTTTCTTAAAGTGTATCTATGATTCTACTATAGACAGCGATGTAACGTTAATATATTAGCAGACACATTAATTTGGCACAGAAGGTAAAATAAAAATAATGATCTTGGGTATTGGCTGTGCCCTGTCCCTAGTAACCATCCCAGAAAATATAGGGTGGTGGCAGAGAACTTTGGTTGTGCGATTCTGCAGTCACTCTGTTGTGGAGCTGGATTTGCAATGTGCTTCTGAAAATAAATCGAAGGTGTATTGAATGAATTATTGAATATTTTTTGATAGAACCTGGCAGTAATTGAAAGAACAAACATAAGTAGAATAACATGACTAGATGTCAAATTAGAATAACATCGCTACATCTAAAATTGGAAAAGAATTAAGTATGCACTGATCAGCAACATGAATTTTGTATGTAGAATACACCACTCTGTCGCCAATGAGGTGCAAATCAATCTCAAATGAACCTAGGAGTAAAAACTCCTACATTTGAGCACATATTAAGTTGTCAAATGGTGAAACATATAATCAGCTATTCGGATCATGTATTGCATTCACATTGCAAGTGGACAGCTGAAGATAGTGATGCTATCGATTTACCAACAGTTGTTATGTAGGTGCATGTTCAAGGCATTAAGCATTCTAACTGATTTTTCACAACCACACTACACTTGACTGAAATAACTCTGTGATTGTGGCAGTGGCTAGGAGTTAGCCAACTGCAGTTATTTCTTGACACTTATGTGCCCGCTATAATGACTGATATTTTAGGCACAACACAGCTTTCTCAGGTGCAGTACGATACACAGGAAGGGGATAGCCAGCTGTTGCCCTGTCCATCATCCCCACTGATGTACTTCCCACTGCTGCTGACAGTGACAACAATAAAAGTAATCTTAACATATGTTTTGCTCTATTTGCATTGCATGTGCAACTCTTGCTCATTCTAAGTATGTGGAATGATGTGTATAACAAACAACTCTGTGCCAACCAAGAGTTTATTTTAATCAAAATGTAGAAGAAAACATAATAATCATTTTTCACAAAGTCTGCCAAAGGTTCACAAAAGCGTTCAACAATAGCCACAAAAGTTTTCTATTATTTTCTCACTAATATAATCTGAGAGGTGCCAAAAATTTTAAAACTTTCCAGAAATTACTGCTATTAGCCACCTTTTGTATTATTTTCCAATCTTTATTTACCAAGACCAGTTTTGAATCACTATCTCCAGACGGTTCGTATTTATTGCATGTTTGCAGCATTGTTGGAGTTGTGCAGCTGTGGCCAGGCATGAACTGTACATTCTTCTCACCGCATTTGGTGCTTAAATGTTTCATTCTCTTGCCACTACATGAGCCACAAGAATGCTGCAAATATGCAATGAATATGAACTGTCTGATGATAAATCTCTTGTCAGTTTAAAACTGGTCATCATAAATAGAAACTGAAGAGTAAAACCAAAGGCAACTGGCTGCTGTAAACCTTTACGCAAATATAAATCTGAAGAAATTGCTTCTTCTGGAAACTTTTGCACTAAAGATGGATATTTAACAAAATCCTTGTGGTATAAGAGACTACAATGATTGCTTGTGCTATTTAGAAGTAGATGTAACATTCTGTAACAGTAACATGAGCAATGACAGAGACCAATATGTTCGATATTATTGCTTTTCAGCCAGTAAGTTGGCTGGTAATCTGTAAATAGCCAGTATGTAGCCATAAACACAAAAAAGTCACAGAGTGTAAAACCAATGTAATCTACACCATTTTGATAGAAACAGACCAATGGTCCTTGGAACGCAGCATTATTTCTAACTAATCAAAATACAAACAAACTATATCTGATGAACAAAATCAGTTTATATAAAGTGATCTACTTCTTTATTATAAAAGGTAGATTGGCGTAGTCATGACTCCACCCACCTGTTTTGACCAGTAATGCCATCAACATGGTGTACACTATTTCAAGCATATACAATATGGTGACCACGATGTCACTCATTACACCTGCAAACAAACATAAATAACATGTGAAGTATTTGTATTGTATTGTATTGTATTGTATTGTATTTATTGGCCCAGTAAATCTTACATGTACAGTACAGCACATCAGATATTGGACAGGTCAAAGTATATCTTACAATTAAAACACTTTAGAAACTAGAAAATTATGTTCATAAAATTTTACAGCACTTCATATACTGGGCAAGTGAATGTGTAAGTTATAATTAAACCACATTAGAAACATGAAGTTTACAACTGAATACATGTTTAAGCCAATATTAACGATTACAGTATTTGCATGATCCTCACTTAAGCTCTAAGGATTTTTGAGGGACTCTTCTACACTATGAATTGACATGTACACTAGAGAATTACATTCACAGAATTTTACTTCATATACTGGGCAAGTCGGTATACAACTTATATTTGAAACCCATTAAAATCTTGAGAATTACATCTGAATGTATTTATAGGCCAGTATTAATGGTTACAGTATTTGCATAATCATCACTTAGGCTCTCGAGGATTTTGGAGGAACTCTTCCACTCTATAAAAGCAATGTGTCAACAGATATTCTTTTAATGCTGCTTTAAAATTTTTTACATCAGTCTTTACTTTAATTTCTCTTGGCAATTTATTGTAGATAATTTTTCCATGTTGTAATGTTCCTTTTTGGCACAGACTGGTTTTTGTATGGAGTACATGAAAGTCAGTTTTCTGTCTTGTATTATGATGATGAACATTTTCATTTTTGGGGAGGATACTAGGATTTGTTATTGTATATTTCTTTATAAACATTGCACTTTCAAATAGGAAAATACATGGAAGGGGAAGAATCCCCATCCTTTTAAATAATGGACTACATGGTTTGTTTCTTTTTATTCCAGCCATGATTCTCACTATTCTTTTTTGCATCCTGAAGAATTTTAGGGAGGATGGCGAGTTACCCCAAAAAGTGATACCATATTTTAGGACAGAATGTATATTATAATAGTAAACTGTCATTAGACAGTCCTTATGACAGCAGTTTTCTAGCACTCTCATTAAATAACACATGGTACTTAGCTTCTTTAATATGTTGTCAATGTGAGTTTCCCATCTAAGATTATCCAGTAGCCAGACCCCCAGAAATTTTGTATTAGGCACACTTGCAATATCTGTATCTGACATCTGAATTCTTATATCCTCTTCAGTGTTTCTCTTGACATTATGAAAATTTAATGCTACTCCAGCAATAGAATGGAACTAAATGAAGAGGCCAAACTAAATAAACAACAGTAAGAATAATGACATCACTGCAAAACAAATATTTACCCAAAAATCAAGCACACAAAATCTTCAAAATTTAACAAAAAAATTACAAAAATGAAAACTATTGGTGCTGTAAATTTCATGTGACCTATATATTTCAAATGAAGACCTCAATGCCAGTAACCCATACAGAACTCAAAAACTCATCACAATTTTCACTTGACCTACATAGCTCCAACAAAGCCCTCGATACCAGGAACCAACCACTCTAAACGATGGTGTTGTAAATTTCATTTCACCCACATACCTCAAACAAAGCCCTAGATACCACACTTTCACTTACTCTATCTAAACCAAAATTCTCAGTACACCAAACCAAACCATGCTCACATGACTAACCAATGACGGTACATCAATACCAATGGAACCTACCAATAACAAACCAACAATTACCTAAACTAACAAGGAATCCCGAAAATTCATGAAAACTCTCACCACCAATTTCAGTATACACAAACAACTTCGCCCATTGCAACAAGCAATGAGCTACTCATAAATATCTGCACCTTCTTCACAACTCAAGAAAAGAGAAAAATATTAAATCTCCGACCACAAGAAACACATAGCACTAATACTTCCAGACATAAAAATGAACCCATCAGCCAAAATACGCAAATTCAAAGTAACTCACCAAAAAGCCAATACAAATTCTTTCAATAGCAACCTGAAACATTCAATTCATGTCAGACAACTCACTAACAAACATCCAGCACAAGAGAGCACTACCAAATACTACAACACGCAATCTACAAACAGAAAGTCTCAAAAACATCTAGGCTCACCATGACATTACAGGTCAAAGCAGATGAGTGTAGCATCAAAACCTGACCTTGTCCAAATAACCTCACATTAGCCTGAGGTAGGAAATAGTGGTGAGGCAATGACTGCTAACTGGCAATAAAACAGGACTAAATTATCAAGAATGAAACTTACTTACTGTTGGAACATTTGTTCAGATTTTGCATCTTTCTTGTACAACGCAAAAAGGCCAGTACTGCCTGCTTTGCACTTAGGAGATCTTTCCCACTGTACTGGCCCACAAACAGGACTGATAGCATACTTTTACTCAATCTGTCCTACAGCATTTCCTTTCTAAGCTGAGCAGCTAAAATCTAAAAATTCTCCATTCTAACATTGAAATTCTAATACTTCCATCCTAAACCATTTACTCACTTATGGCACTTAAGATTAGTAATAAAGAGTGAATTTACTAGACACTGATTTGATTTACGAAATTTCTGAATGTCAGGTGAGGCATCTGTACGAATCCTTACCTGCTATTTCAGCATCTTGTTTTGCAAACTCAAATTTCCCACAGTATCTCTAGTTTTGCTGCATTTCTCTTCTTGTTTTTTGTGAGTTTCATCGCTATACACTTCATTGACTAAAAATGAAGTTCAACAATTCCGTTACTTAACATCTCAACATGTTTAAACAAGAGTTACCTTTGAAGAAACCTGCCGACAGCCACTGCAACAGTACTAAGTTGCATACAACACAGCTATGAAACTAAATCTGCTGTCTATAACATTCATGAGTACAATGCAACATGTGCAGTTTGAGTACATACGTCACGGTATTAAATAAATCTTATATGTTTATATTCTATGGGAAAATACAATGTTCTAACCACAATCATTTTAACAGATCAACTTGTTTGCCTCCCAGAATGTGAATGTATATTACGTTTACTGTTTTCTCTTCAACAATTTTGTGTTCCGCTTTTCGCCTCTTAGAAATCTCAATAGCACAAAGCCCATTGCTGAGTTACTTCAACAGTTCCATGTAGCATCTACCACCTCGACGAAAACATTAGCAAATGCAGATCTTTCTGCCCGCCAAAACTTTTATCTTCAAAGAGAATACTCACAACACCTTCAACTGGATGTGGTAACTTCTGTGGCCTACGTCACTTCTTGTGTTTCACTGTTGCTAGAGTCTTGTCTAAAATTGTATTTAAAGCGAGGCTGCACAGGAGCTCTGTCCGTTTGTGGGGTTTGGACCCCTCCACTATCCTCCGCACCTATCAATCCCTCATCCACCCCATTCTCTGCTATGCCTATCCCACCTAGATTTCCGCCCCTCCCACCTACTATAAGTCCATCCAAATCTTTGAACGCCATGTGCTCTGCCTTGCCTATCGCATCCACCTCCCATCCCCCACGCGGATCCTTTACGACTTGATTCCCTTCCCACACCTTTTCCTTTTCCTCGAACAGATACAAATCCTTTACACCTCCCACAAGCTTGAGCCTCCACACCCGCTTGTCTCTCCCATTCTTGCCTATCCCGGCCTGTTGCTGTGCCTGTATTCTTGCATCCCGCCTGGTCTTCATCTTCACACTCGCCATACCCTTGCCCAAGGTGGCTTCCGGCACCTTCCCCTCCCTGATGATGTCCTTGTTCCCTCCATCTACCCTTCCTACCAGATCTAACCCCCCTCCATCTCCCTCCTTGGCTCCCTCCCTTCCCCTTCCCCCACCACATTCCTTTCTCCCTCCCCTCCTCTCTCCCTTGTCTCCCTCTTCCTCCCCTCCCCAGGCTTCAAACCCCTACCTTCTCCCCTCCCCCATCTCCTCTTTCTCCAGCTGGCTCCTTACCTTGCCCCCCCCCTCCTTCTCCCCTTGCCTTTCCCATACATCCAGTGGCGCAGCCCCCCCCCCCCCCCCCCCCTTCATCAGTGTGTTGGTGTCTGTTGTGTGCACCAACGTGTCTTCGCTTTGTGCAACAGTGTTTTCATCCGTGTCCTTGTATGTTTATGTATCCAATTGGATGCCTACATACTGGATGCCTACATTTGTTTTAACTGTTGACCTCCTTTGTGTAACCAGTACCTTCAGTCGAACAACTTCATATCTATCATGTTACATTTATCTTCACATTTTACCATGCATTTTTTCTGTTCTTTGTCTTCTATTGTATCTGACGTTGTACCTATTGGCCAAAGAGCAGTGTATGTAGGCCCCAGCCAGCCCGCTTCATATGAGGAATGAATTTACAATTAAGAAACAAGAAAGAAAAATGAGGCTGTGTGGGGAGTCAGTCAACAATTGTTTGCTTCAGGAGTCAGTGCAGTTCAGTTTGGTTTAGCTCAGTTTCGTCAGTTGTTTTGCACTTATGTCAGTTCTGTTGGTCAGCTGATGTCAGTAAATAATTTGTCAAGCTTGAAATTCTTATTGTGTTCTCATTATTCGCAGCATCCACAACATCGGTGAACCACAGGCCAATGCAAATTAAGTAATAACGTTTAAAAGATCATTATGTGTAGTGGAGTAGAACTGGGATTTATGTTTGAAATTGGAACTGTGTTTAATGAGTGATTGTTTTAGGTTATGTAAGAAAGAGAATGCAAGATCTAAACAACAACAACTTTTGCCCAGAGAATTGTTTCTGGTAGAAAAATAAAAAAATTAAAAAAAATCATTCCTTGGTGTGGGAAGATCGCAAAATCATCAGGTTTCTTTTCTTTTCCTTTTTTTTAAAAAAAAAAAAATAGTATTGTGTGACATTTGTGTACAATGAATAACAACCAGAACACGAAAATGAATGAAGAGAAGCATGTAGGCTGTGAATCTGTAGAAAACACTTTGGACCTAGGATCAAGTATCAGTGAACTATTGTCCAGCAGTAATCCAAGTGTAGATCAAAGTTTTGGTGGAGAGGGTTCAAGTGAAAATGTCGCCACAAGTACTCCAATTACACAAGGACGAGTAGGTGGAGATGATTTGTTAATGTTATTAATGCAGCATATGAAAGAAGCGAAGGAACAGATGGGACAGATTAGGCAGGATATTGGTCAGAAAAGTTTGCAATTAAGTGAACAAATGCCAGAATTAAAGAATACTGTTACTGAAAATACTAATCAGATAAGGGAAATACAGGAGGGTTTGACAGCACTAAAAATTACTGTTGAGACAGGGCAGGGTGAAGTCAATACTCATATGGGAGCAGTAGAAGAAAGGGTAGATATGTTTCACACAAGAGTTGTCCAAAAAGAAGGAGAGATTTGAAAAACTAGATAAACGTGTAGAAGCAGAAAATTCTAAACTTAAAGTAAAGGTTATTCAGACTAGGAGAGTTTTAGAAGAAAAGGTAAAAGCTTACAAAAGGAACTCTGAGTTAAAATTTACAGACATTACCAATCAAATAAGTAATGTAGAACTGAAGTGTGATGAAAAAATAGATTTGTGTAAAAATAATGTTGTAGATTTAAGTAAGAAAGTTGTAGAATTACAAGAGGGTGTAGCTCAAAGAAATTTTGTTAGCAATATTAATTGTGTATGGGATGGCATACCTCTAAAATGTTTTCCAGGAGATGGGAAATTGCATCCTGTTGACTTTTTACAGCATTGTCAGGATTATTTTAGTAATGACATAACAGACAATGTTAAAATTAAATTTGTTAAGCGATTTTTGGATGGAGAAGCAATCTCATAGGCCAATCAGAATGTTAATTCCACCGCGTCATATGATGAATTGAAAAGAAAGTTCTTAAATAAATTTTGGTCAGAATCTGAACAAGCTAGGATTAAAAGTGAGTTCTTGAATGGCCGAATGTATAGGGAAAGTGATGGCAGCTTGAAATATTTTTGTGAAAACCAATTGAGGAAACTAGTGCACTTAGACAAACCTTTTGATGAATTAATACAAATAGATGCCTTAAAAAGGAGATTACCAAAAAGACTACAGTGGGAGTTGATTTATGGACCAGATGACACTGTAGATCAGTTCTTGAGATATGTAGAGAAGTTGGATAGAGCCTTTGAGAGAAAAGAGAGGCTAAATAATGGCAGATTTGGCAATCAACCATCTGAGGGGTGGAATCAAAGCAGGAATCACACGGAAGAAGTGATAATGAAAATCAGAATAATAATAGTGGTTACCATAGAAGTTATAACAGATGGATCAGCCATAGTAATGGGAATGGAAACAGAGGAGATGACAACAGGGAGAGACCTTGGGAGAATAGTAACACACAATTAGATAATCACCAATCACGACGAGGCAATTTAAACTGATGGACGCCTCATTGGGGACCTGTCAGTTTGGGGTGAGAAAGAAGTAACAAAACCAGGCTAAACACCACCAGCCTATAGTCATTGAAAATAGATACATAGGACAGAGTAATCAAATATATTGGAATGGAAATGACAGAACTAATGTAAGAAGAGCACATCACATTAGCAAATTACAGTTTGACAGTAACTTCTGGAAAAGCATGAATGAAAGTGTTGAATATAGGAGTATTAGCATCTATATGAATGCTGAAGAGGTTCCGTTAGAGGAGGAAACTGTCTCAAATCTATATAATTAGTGTGGTGAAGACGTTTGCAAAGAAAATGTTGGTTCTGATAGTAACCTTTATGAGTTTGGATTATTTAAATTAATGGAGGAAGAATCTATCCCTCTTAAGCACTTAAGTGATGATACTTGTACTGGTGTACTTGTCAACAATTCTGATGATCATTGTAAAGATGTTGTAGAAGTGTCTAGTATTGTAGGTGATAGCATGTGTGGTAATTTTGATAGTGAAAGTGTAATGATGAATGGGAAGAAGTATTAGATGACACGGTGTATATGAAGGTTAAAGAAGATTTAATTAATGGTGAAGAAGATGATGTCAGTAGTATTTGTGAAGAATATCAAAACCAGAATGGAAACTTGGAAGGTATCATCAGATAAGGAACATGTGGACAGCCATCATGATTTGGATGTGATAACGTTATGGGACACTTACAAGGGTTATAGTGACAGTGACAGAGTAAAAAGGGTCATCAAGATTATTTGTGAAGAATTGCATTTCAACTGGGAGGGTAGAACCAGTCAGCAGGCTTACAGTGAGATCAGTTCCGGGAAAAGTAGAAAGAGGGACAGGACATCAAGCAATCATCTGATGTAGCTCTAAGTAAAATACAAACAAGTAAGAGAAATTGTGCAGACAAAAACGGTACAAATGACTTGGACTTTAGTGAAATTGAAGATGATTAGTTGCATGAAGATGAGGAAAGCAGGAAGAAAAAAACTTTTAGGTTGCCCGTATATACGTATAAAAGTTGAAAATTATGAGGGAGTTTACCCCTTAGACATGGGTAGTCCTGTTTGTGACATTCCTAAAAAATTTAGAGACCAGATAAGACATAGTGCTGACTTTGAACACCAAGAAAAAATAAGATGATGTAAATGCCCTCAGGAGGACACCACATCTTTGCGTCAAGTGCATGGCGAGCACTAGGTCTCCGAGCTATGTAGCATTCTATTTTCTTCATTTCATTTTCAGATGCTACATCTTTTACTCATCTATAAACCTGTAATGAAGTTATCTCTTACTGTAAATACTATCCATTCTCTGTAGTATACGTTTTCTGTATGTAATATGAATATTGAGTGACATTATTTGAGGAATAATTTGAAAATGTAAACTGTGTACTGAATTTGTCTTTCTTACAATTATGATTGAGCAATAATTGATAATTATTTTGAACTCTTAAGATGTGTAAATAATGATTCTTTAAGCATTTCAGGCAATAGTTACAACTATAGCTGAAACATAAGTGAAAAGGACATTTTACAACAGTTCATGAGAAATGAGTTGTGTAAAAGATAGTGAGAAAGTTACGACAGCTTTGTAGAGATGAGGAAGATAATAGGTTAAAGTGTGTACTATGTATTTAATAAGTATTGTAAGTGTGGTTAAGAAACTACTTTCTGCCCATCACACTCTGTGGACAATCTGTATTAGTAAGTAATGTTTACCTTTTCTGTTCATGTTATTAGCTTTATGAACCCGTGATGATGATCAGGAGGTAATTGGTGGAACAATGTATAGTTCTGGAAGTAAAAGACAAATTTCTAGATCCATATGTGTGTGTACTGTACATTGTATAATAGTTATAGATAAGTTAGTGTTAGCATTTTCATGACAGAATAGACTCTTGGAGTATATAAGATAATGGAGATTATTGTAGTTATATTCTGTAGAGCATGTATTTGATCTGTGGGAAGTGACAGCATGAAGTAGTTCAAAGGTGTTTCTGTGAGAATTGCAGGCATGGTCATGATTTTATGAATTTGCTAATGAGATGTACAAATGGACAATGTTAAAAATGTACACATGCTATTAAATGGACAAGTTGGACTGTGACAAGACATTTTGTGAAAACTATGTCATTACAAGATTGTGTGATGATGAACAGTCTGAGTTTGTTTGATATGATAAGGAGTTAAATGAGATCCATATAACATATGAGAACCCATATGAGCAGGAACTTTAGCAAAGAAAACTTGCTAATATTCAGTGAGAAACTAAAAGAGAAAACATGGCCTTTTGATCATTGTAACTCAAGTGATGAAAACCTTGTGAACCACCTAGACTCTGCAGCAATAAAATAACAAGTAAAGTGGCATAAAAATTTCCAGTGTAAGGAAAAGGCAAGTGCGCAGGGAACTAAAATATAATAAAGATATTGATTTCATTGCATATGTTAGACTCTATAAAACCATATTTAAAAGAGCTGTCAGTGTAGCAAAACAACTGGCAAATAACAGGCTAATTTTAAATCATAAAAATAAGACAAAGGCTGTGTGGTCAGCCATTAAATCTGAGTTAGGTGTTAAAGCCTGTAACCAAGAAATTTCAAAAATTGACATTGAAGGAAATACTATTGTAAATCCAACTAAAATACCAGAGTACTTTAATGAATTCTTTATAAATGTAGCAAAGTCTGATGTAGATGTAACTGATTATCACAAAAAAGTAAATCTCTTTGGCCTAGGTGAAAACTTTAAAAAATTCTTAAAAGTTTCTGTGGACGATGTAGGAAATGCTATTCTAACAATAGAATTGCAAACCCACTCACTACCTCAAATAATAAATCAGTGTTTTGAAGAGGGCTGTTTCCCAGAGGTACTGAAATATGCTGAAGTCAAACCACTCTTCAAGAAGGAATGAAGAGAGATTATGGGAAATTATCATCCTATCTCGCTTCTCCAAGTCCTATCTAAAATATTTGAAAAACGTGCTGTTGCACAAATCCAAAACTTCATTGCAAAAATTCTGTTATTCTAAACAATCAATTTGGTTTTCAGCAATGGAAAAACATGACAGCTGCAGTAAACAGTTTCATTGAGGAAATAAGTTCATCATTAGACAAGAGAAATAAGATGGCAGGAATTTTCTGCAACATCACAAAGGCGTTTGATTCTGTAAAGCATGCATTGCTTGCTTACAAACTTGAAAAGTATGGCATTAGTGGCAGTGCCCTACAATGGCTTAAATCCTACTTATCCAACAGAAAGCAAAGAGTTAGCATCTCTTCAAATGGTGCATATTATTTTTCAGACCGGGGGGGGGGGGGGGGGGGGGGGGGGGGAATCCTCAGGATGTTCCACAAGGCTCCATAGTAGGCCCAGTCCATATTTCTCTTCTGTGTTAATGACTCACCATTAAATATCAGCTTCCTGTCAGTTCTGTTTGCAGATGATACTTCTGTCTTAGTTGAAGATCAGGATTCAGAAAAAATTCACAAATCAGTACCCTCAGTACCTTAGAAACTTGATTTCAGCTTCTAATAATTTCCGGGTATGCAGCCGGATCCCGTCGACATTCTGCCACGATATTTCGGCCCAGAGACGTCCGGCCATCATCAGGTGAGTACACAACTACTGAAGAGCCCAGGTGCAGTTCAGCTAAATGGGTTGAATCTAAACATATCTAAGATTCATGAGATGCAGTTCAAAACCAAACAGTCAAAATGTGAGCAGATTAAGACTGTACACAACAACCAAGATATAGAAGAAGTTGACTCAGTCAAATTCTTAGGTTTAAATGTAGATAAAAATTTGAGCTGGCAGGGCACTCATTGAATACCTGGCAAACAAACTGAGCAGGTTTGCATTTGCAATGCAAATACTATTAACTACAACTGACATGGACACACGAAAAATAGCATCAACAAACTACCTCAAATCCATTATTAGGTATGGTATTGTTTTTTGGGGTAACTCGACAAACATAGTGCGGATACTGAAAATACAGAGAAAAAAAATCATTCAAAATATGTGCACTGCAAATGCTAAAGAACCATGTTGACCATTATTTAGAAAACTTAACATATTAACTCTGCGATCCTTATACATACACGAGATGATTATATTTTTATACACCAGACATGAATTATTTGAGGGAAACCATTTTGTCCATTCACATCATACTAAAGACAAAGAAAATTACATGTTCACCATGCACCACCCAAACTGTATGCCCAGGGACCTCAATGCATGGAAATGAAAATAGTAAGAAATGAAAATGGAACAAGTTGATGCAGATGAATTTAGGTTCACTTAAAAGAAAGCTATATGACTTACTGACACTGAAGTGCTATTACTCATTGGATGAATTCATGCAGGATGAAATGGAAATTTGAGCTGAATACAATCTGTTACACATTCCAATAAATATCCTTATATTGTTATTATTTACTGTAGTGCTATTATTTATTAATGTAAAAATCATTGTAAATGTATTATAATTTTTTGAAGTGTCTCCTTTACACAAACCAAATGTATTGCAAATGTACATCATGAGATGAATAAAACACAAATCACAATCCAACCTCTGTCTTCCTGTACAGTTTTTGCCCTCTACAGCTCCCTCTAGTACCATGGAAACCACTCCTTAATGTCTTGACAGATATCCTATCATCCTGTTCCTTCTCCTTGGTAGTGTTCTCCACAAATTCCTTTCCTCTCTGATTCTGTGCAGAATCTCCTCATTCATTACCTTCTCAGTCCACCCAATTTTCAACATTTGTGTGTAGCACCACATCTCATATGCTTTGAATCTCTTCTGTTCTGGTTTTCCCACAGTCCATGTATTACTACTGTACAATGCTGTCCTCCAAACATACATCCTGAGAAATTGCTTCTTCAAGTTAAGGCCTACATTTGGTACTAGTAGACTTCTCTTGGCCAGGAATGTCCTCTTTGCCAGTACTAGTCTGATTTTGATGGATGTCCTCCATGCTCTGTCCATCATTGGTTATTTTGCTGCCTAGGTAGTTGAATTCTTTACCTTCATGTAATTCATGACCATCAATCCTGATGTTAAGTTCTCATTTCTGCTACTTCTCATTACTTTTGTCTTTCTTCGATTTACTCTCAATCCATATCCTGTACTCAATAGACTGTTCATTCCATTTAGCAAATCGTGTAATTCTTCTTCACTTTCACTCAGGATAGTAATGTCATCAGCAAATTGTATCACTGTATCCTTTCATCTTGAATTTTAGTTGCACTCCTGAACCATTCTTTTATTTGCATCATTGCCTCTTCGATGTACAGGTTGAACAGTAGGGATGAAAGACTGCATTTCTGTCTTACACCCTTTTTAATCCAAGCACTTCATTCTTGATTGTCCACTCTTGTACATATCGTACATGTAGCTTACTCCTATTTTTGTCATAATTTCGAACATATCATGCCAATTTACTTCATTGGATGATTTTCCAGGTTGACAAATCCTCTGAATGTGTGTTGATTTTTCTCTAGTCTTGCTTCCATTATCAACTGCAATGACAGAATTGCCTCTCAGGTGCCTTTAACTTTCCTAAAGCCAAATTGATTGTCATCGAACATGTCCTCCATTTTCTTTTCCATTCTTCTGTATATTATTCTTATCAGCAACTTGGATGCATGAGCTGTTAAACTAATTGTGTGATAATTCTCTCACTTGTCAGTTCTTGCAGTCTTCAGAATTGTGTGGATGATATTTTTGCAAAAGTCAAATGGTATGTTGCCAGACTCATAGATTCTACACACCAACGTGAATAGTCATTTTGTTGCCACTTCCTCCAATGATTTTAAAAATTCTGATGGAACTATCCCTTCTGCCTCATTTGATCTTAAGTTCTCCAAGACTCTCTTAAATTCTGATTCTAATACTGGATTCCCTTTCTCTTATAAATTGTCTCCTGTTTCTTCTTCTATCACATCAGACAAATCTTCCCCATCATAGAGAGAGGCCTTCAGTGTATGCTTTCCATGAATCCTCTCTCTCCTCTGCATTTAACAGTGGAATTCCTGTTGCACCTTAATGTTATCACCCTTGCTTTTAATTTCACTAAAGGTTATTTTGACTTTACTATGGAGCTGAGTCAGTCCTTCCAACAATTATTTCTTTTTTGATTTCTTCACATTTTTCATGCAGCCATTTTGTCTTAGCTCCACTCACTTCCTATTTGTTTCATTCCTCAGTGACTCATGTTTCTGTATTCCTGAATTTCCATGAACACTTTTGCACTTCCTTCTTTCATCGATCAACTTAAGTATTTCTTCTGTTACCCATGGTTGTTTTGCAGTTACCATCTTTGTATCTATGGTTTCTTTCTAACTTCTGTGATTACCCTTTTAGAGATGTCCATTCTTCTTCAACTGCACTGGCTACTGATCTATTCCTTATTGCTGTATCTAAAACCTTAGAGAACTTCAAGTGTATCCTGCCATTCCTTAGCACTTCTGTAGCCCACTTCTGTACATACTGATTCTTAAACTTCAGCCTAGTAATCACAGTCAATATCTGTCCTGGGTATGTCTTACATTCCAGTATCTGATTTCGTATCTGATTTCAGAATCTCTGTCTGACTATGATGTAATCTTACTGAAATCTTCCCGTATCACCTGGCCTTTTCAAGTATACCTCCTCCTCTAGTGATTATCGAACAGATTACTCACTAGTAAGAGCTGAAATTTATTACAGAACTCAATTAGTCTTTCTCCTCTCTCATCCCTTTGCCCGAGCCCAAATTCTCTTGTAACCTTTTCTTCTACTCCTTACCCTACAACTGCATTGCTGTCCCCATGACTATTAAATTTTTCATCTCCCTTTACCTACTGTATTACCCTCTTAGTATCCTCATATATTTTCCACATCTCTTTATCTTCAGCTTGAGATCTCGGCATGTACACCTCAGCTATCAGTGCCAGACTTTGTTTGCCTTCAATTCTGATAAGAACAACCCTATCACTGAACTTTTTATTGTGACACATTCTCTGCCCTACCTTCCTATTCATAACGATGTCCTCCAGCAGCAAGGACACTATTGTAATTTTCTTCTCACAGAAATGAATATTACAACAGTGCTATTGCAAGATCATGCATAAAGATGTGAAAATAGAAAGTGAACTGAGCATATGCAGTGCAGTGGAATGTTGTTCTCAGTTCACTTGCAGGCCTTTGATCCTGTGTTAATAAGATGGTGCCAGTAGAACAGTGCAGCAACACTTCAGTCTCAGCTAAAAAGAAGTTTCATAACAACTTAACATGTAAAGAATGCAAAAAACGTGTGATTAAAGGCATCCTCTCTGTGAAATGTAACTTCTAGTTACACGAAAAGTGTGTGAATGTGAATCTCAAGTTAGTGAATGACGATATTGGGTGGTCATGTCGTAACTGATGAGCGTGCAGATTTACTCAACACGATAAAGTCAAAAGATGAAATTATCAAGTTACTGAATAGTGACATTGAGACACTCAGAAGAGCAATTGTAATCTTGAAGCAAGAAAACGTGAAACTATTAAATGAAAAATGTTTATGGATCCGTGAAAACAGTGAAAGAACATGGAAAAAAAAAAAAAAAAATTGTTGAATCTAGAGATAAATATAAGTGGGTTGCAGTAACATACAAAAACAAAGGAAGGAAGCATCAAGAACTTGGCAAACAAAGCACCGGAAATGACTTCTTAGTAATTGGTGATTCACTAAATAAAAATGTTGCAGTATTGAATACTAAAATTTTTGTCTACCCATCAATTAAATAATCACCTAAAGAACATGCAGACAATGAAACAAAATGCATTTCCGCGGGTACATCACAGTGAAAACTACAAAGGTGTATTCATCCATGTGGGGATGAACTCCCTGCGAAGCAGCATTTTTTTTTTTTTTTTTTAATTTGTAATTTTTTTAAATTTTTTATTATTTTTATGCATATTCCATGGATCCATACATGCAAGTGATTTGCCTGGATGTGGAACGTGTCAATACAATTAATGCTACAGAATAGTAATATAATACAATGATATAGATATTAATAAGTATCACTTTTTCTCATTTGCAAGCTGTCATTTAACTAGAATAGCAATTCACATGATGACATTATAACTATAACTATAACATTAACATAATATTGTATCATCCATCTAATAACTAAAAGACTAAATACATCTTTTATTAAGGGAGTGCATTATTTCGGGAAAAGAATTCATCTAAGGAGCACATTGGATGGTCAAGCTGGTATTTTTTTTTAACCTACCTTTGAACATCGTTTCAGTGTCTCTTGTAAGTTACATTTAATGTAATTAGGCAATGCATTAAAAGTCTTTATAGTGGCATACTTTAATCCCTTCTGTACAAGTGATAAATTTTTTAGTTCAACATGTAGATCATCTTTACCTCTAGTGTTGCAGTTATGGTATGAACAATTTCTTTCATACTGAGCATAGTCTTTGTTAACAACATTCATCAGAGAGTATTTGTACTGACATGTTGTAGTCAGTATACCTAACTATGTGAAAAGTTTTCTACATGAGGTTTGTGGTGGAACCCCACACATGATTCTGACTGCTCTCTTCTGAGCAGTTAAAATTTTTTTTGAGGCTGGTGAATTACCCCATAAGATTATTCCATAACTCATTAATGAGTGAAAGTATCCGAAGTAAGCTGATTTTAAAATGTTGATGTCCCCAAAATGAGTAATGATTCTTAAAGCAAAACTTGCTGATGAAAGCCTTTTTAGAGTAAGGGACACACGCTGTTTCCAGTTGAGCCTACTGTCAATGTGAACCCCTAGGAATTTAGTGGAGTGCACCTGTTCTAGTTCCTGGTTGTCATGAGCAATTACTATATTTTCTGGAGTTTTGTTTTTTGTGTGGTACTGTATAAAATTAGTTTCTTTAATATTAACTAAAAGAGCCCCCCCCCCCCCCCCCCCCCATGAACCATGGACCTTGCCGTTGCTGGGAAGGCTTGTGTGCCTCAGCGATACAGATAGCCGTACCGTAGGTGCAACCACAACGGAGGGGTATCTGTTGAGAGGTCAGACAAACATGTGGTTCCTGAAGAGGGGCAGCAGCCTTTTCAGTAGTTGCAGGGGCAACAGTCTGGATGATGGACTGATCTGGCCTTGTAACACTAACCAAAACAGCCTTGCTGTGCTGGTACTGTGAACGGCTGAAAACAAGGGGAAACTACAGCAGTTTGCAAAAATCTGCAGACATTTTAAAATTGTGAAATGCATTGATATAAGCAGTATTGTATGTAGATTCCACATGTAACATGGACTTCAACTGAATGGCTTGTGGAAAGAATATCTGGCAAACCTGATAACCAAGGTAATAAAAAACCACCAAAATAAATTCAAAACGAAAATGATAATTGCATCGCCATCACCTGACTCCATAATGAAAACACTTCAAAAAAAAGGTAAAAGCAGTAGGACCATCATCAGCACCAGCAAAACATGTAAAAAAAGACGAAATTTTAACAGAAAGAAAAGTGGACAGCGATTTCAACGACAAAAGAACTACAGTTCCTCATCATCCAAATATTATTTTAGACAAAAACCAGAAAAACGAGAAGACTCCAAGTTCACAAAAAAACACAGCAGTAGTGGCAGAACCAACATTTGAAGTGTCAGAAACAGCATCACCATCGACAACAACAAATAGGAGGCTGTTGGACAGAAGAAGTGCTGAGCCTCCTTCTCATCCCAACAATTTTTTATGCGTGGGCCTGAAGAAAAAGAAGGGACAACAGTAGGTAGTGTCAAGTGTCTCCTCCCTCCTGTCTCAAGACAGAATCCAGTGGATTCTCAGTCAGGTAACTGCACTAATAGAATGAAAAAGCAAGAGGAAGGCATCTCTTTCTCTCATCAAAATATAAGGGGCCTCTTAAACAAAACAGATCAACTTCTTATTAACATTAATGAAAAGGACAGTGTGAATAATGCTCAGATTTTGTGCTTAACTGAGCACCATGTTACTGATAAATGTGCCTTGCCAACTATAGTAAGTTATAGTTTAGTAACATACTACTGTAGGGAAAATAAAGACAAAGGTGGAGTAGCAATTTATGCTAAGGATAGTGTAACATATAAAGCTATAGATATTAAGAAATATTGTGTGGAACAACAATTTGAGGTATGTGCCACAGAAATAATAACTAAATTCTACACAATAATAGTGTTGGCTGTCTACAGGCCTCCTTCAGGTGACATAAAAACTTTTCTGCATTCAATGGAACTCCTGTCAGTGTTACTTTCAAAAGCAAAGGATATTGTTGTTTTAGGTGAATTCAATATAAACTTTATGGCAGAAAATAAGAATAAAATTGACTTTGAGATTGTGATGACCTTACATAAACTTCTCAACAAGAATTACATCTGAGTGCCAAACTATGATAGACAACATTTTTTTTAGATATAAGCAGATATCAGAATTATACTGTCAGGCAGGTTATAAGTGGGCTTTCAGATCATGATGGACAAATTCTCACTCTTTATGATGTTAATCTGTTCAAAAAAGAATTTCCTCAATGGAAATTCATAAGAGTAATGATTGAAGAGGCAAAAGAAATTTTCAACCATAGGTTGCAGCAAATGGATTGGTCTTTAGTATATAGCCGTGATAATGTTGATACTAAATTTAACTGTTTTATAAATGAATTCTGTGCTCTTTTTGAAGAAATGTTTCCCAAGAAATGGGTCAGAAACAGTGCTTCCAATTCTGTAAGTAAGCCTTGGATTACAAAAGATATAAAAGAGTCATGTAAAACCAAAAGGGAAACTTATGCTGCAATAAGATTCTGTAAATATGTAGAAAAAAGGGAACCGTAAAATTTTAAAGAAACTAATATGGAAATCAAAAGCCCTTTATTATGATAAGAAAACAGATAAGTCTAATAATAAAATAAAAACAATTTGGAGCATTGTTAAAAAAGAAACAGGAAAAGATAAACCAAGAAAAGAAGATGTAAATAAAATCAGACATGAAGGTACCCTAGTAGATAACCTCAAAATGGTGGCAGAGATTTTTAATAAACACTTTCTATCAGTAACTCAACAGATTGGTTGCAAGCCCAGTGTTGATGAAGCTGTAACTCTTTGTCAAGCAGCATATTCAAACACAATTTCAGAAATGCACCTTAATCCTATCACAGTAGAAGAAATTCAAAAAATCATCATGTGTCTAAAAAGTAAGAGCTCTGCAGGGGTTGATAATATATCTAGTAATTTATTGGAATATTCTTGTGTGTGGATAAGGGATATTCTCTGTCATATTTTCAATGCTTCCCTTCAGAAAGGTGTTGTTCCCAGTAGACTTAAGTATGCCATTGTGAAGCCCCTGTACAAAAAGAAGGATAAGCCTGCACTAACTAACTATTGACCTATCTCTTTGCTGACAGCTTTCTCCAAAATTCTAGAAAAGCTAATACATGTAAGAACTACTAATCATCTCATGAAGAATGGAGTTCTCAGCAAGAGCCAATTTGGCTTTCAAAAGGGCCGTTCAACAGAAGATGCCATCTATGCACTTGCAAATGAAGTCCTAGAAACCCTTAATGAAAAAATGCTAGCACTTGGTGTATTCTGTGATTTATCCAAAGCGTTTAACTCTTTTGATCACCAGATCCTCTTGCAAGAAGCAAAATTAGTAGGAATAAGTGGTGTTGCAGGCAATTGGCTACAGTCGTACCTCCAATACAGAAAACAAAAAGTTGTCTTGAATAGCTTGGGTGTAGTGTATGACATTTCATCATACACTCCTGGAAATTGAAATAAGAACACCGTGAATTCATTGTCCCAGGAAGGGGAAACTTTATTGACACATTCCTGGGGTCAGATACATCACATGATCACACTGACAGAACCACAGGCACATAGACACAGGCAACAGAGCATGCACAATGTCGGCACTAGTACAGTGTATATCCACCTTTCGCAGCAATGCAGGCTTCTATTCTCCCATGGAGACGATCATAGAGATGCTGGATGTAGTCCTGTGGAACGGCTTGCCATGCCATTTCCACCTGGCACCTCAGTTGGACCAGCGTTCGTGCTGGACGTGCAGACCGCGTGAGACGACGCTTCATCCAGTCCCAAACATGCTCAATGGGGGACAGATCCGGAGATCTTGCTGGCCAGGGTAGTTGACTTACACCTTCTAGAGCACGTTGGGTGGCATGGGATACATGAGGACGTGCATTGTCCTGTTGGAACAGCAAGTTCCCTTGCCGGTCTAGGAATGGTAGAACGATGGGTTCGATGACGGTTTGGATGTACCGTGCACTATTCAGTGTCCCCTCGACGATCACCAGTGGTGTACGGCCAGTGTAGGAGATCGCTCCCCACACCATGATGCCGGGTGTTGGCCCTGTGTGCCTCAGTCGTATGCAGTCCTGATTGTGGCGCTCACCTGCACGGCGCCAAACACGCATATGACCATCATTGGCACCAAGGCAGAAGCGACTCTCATCGCTGAAGACGACACGTCTCCATTCGTCCCTCCATTCACGCCTGTCGCGACACCACTGGAGGCGGGCTGCACGATGTTGGGGCGTGAGCGGAAGACGGCCTAACGGTGTGCGGGACCGTAGCCCAGCTTCATGGAGACGGTTGCGAATGGTCCTCGCCGATACCCCAGGAGCAACAGTGTCCCTAATTTGCTGGGAAGTGGCGGTGCGGTCCCCTACGGCACTGCATAGGATCCTACGGTCTTGGTGTGCATCCGTGCGTCGCTGCGGTCCGGTCCCAGGTCGACGGGCACGTGCACCTTCCGCCGACCACTGGTGACAACATCGATGTACTGTGGAGACCTCATGCCGCACGTGTTGAGCAACTCGCCTGTACATCCACCCGGCCTCCCGCATGCCCACTATATGCCCTCGCTCAAAGTCCGTCAACTGCACATACGGTTCACGTCCACGCTGTCGCGGCATGCTACCAGTGTTAAAGACTGCGATGGAGCTCCGTATGCCACGGCAAACTGGCTGACACTGACGGCGGCGGTGCACAAATGCTGCGCAGCTAGCGCCATTCGATGGCCAACACCGCGGTTCCTGGTGTGTCCGCTGTGCCGTGCGTGTGATCATTGCTTGTACAGCCCTCTCGCAGTATCCGGAGCAAGTATGGTGGGTCTGACACACCGGTGTCAATGTGTTCTTTTTTCCATTTCCAGGAGTGTATTCTGAATGGAGTTCCATTACCTGTGGAGTGCCTCAGGGCTCAATTCTTGGGCCACTATTATTCCTGATTTTTATAAATGATCTACCATCATGTACAAGCCTGCCATGTAAATTTACATTATTTGCTGATGACACCACAATTTTTATGAGCAGTAGAACACACAATAATCTTGAGGAACTCATTAATCACATACTCTCAGATGTGGTTAATTGGTTCAAGGTGAATGGTCTCCCATTAAATTCCAGTAAGACCAGCTTTATTCAGTTTTGTATAAAAACAGAAAAAGAGAGAGATGAGTGCGACATGTGGTAATCAACCAATAGAAAGAATGGAAACAACAAAATTTCTTGGAGTGCACATTGACAAGAAAATTAACTGGTCTTCACATATTATAGATCTCTGTAAGAGGCTTAGCTCTGCTACCTATGCTTTACGGGCTGTCACTACATGTGTTGAACCTAATACTGCAAAGGTGGCATACTGTGGCTATTTTCACTGTGTCATTGAATACGGCATTATTTTTTGGAACAGCCAGCCATTAGCAAGGAAAGTGATCATTGCACAGAAGCGAGCTTTAAGAATTATATGTGAATTGCGCCCAAGAGACTCGTGTAAAAATAGCTTTCGAAAACTTAAAATATACAAAACTACATGCCAATATATTTTTTCTCTCATGTGTTTTGCTTGTAAAAATATAGAGATATTTCAACCAAACAGTAATTATCATGAACATAACACATGGAGCAAGAATGACATACACAGCGAGCATAGAAATTTGAGCTTGGCCCAAAAGGGTGTCCACTATACTGGAACAAAACTCTTCAGTGCTCTTCCTCATCAAATAAAGACAGAGATTCATAACAAGAGTAAGTTTAAGAAAGCAATAAAAATATTTCTGCTAGAAAAAGCTTTTTTAAGTCTAGATGAATTTTTAACTAAATAAATTGTGAAATTTTCCCGAGGGCATGCAGCTTTACAGTATGATTAAATGATGATGGCGTTCTCTTGGGTAAAATATTCTGGAGGTAAAATAGTCCTCCATTCACGTCTCCGGGCGGGGCTACTCAAGAGGATGTCGTCATCAGGAGAATGAAAACTGGCGTTCCACGGATCGGAGCATGGAATGTAAGATCCCTTAATCGGGCAGGTAGGTTAGAAAATTTAAAAAGGGAAATTGATAGGTTATAGTTAGATATAGTGGGAATTAGTGAAGTTCGGTGGCAGGAGGAACAAGACTTTTGGTCAGGTGAATACAGAGTTATAAATACAATATCAAATAGGGGTAATGCAGGAGTAGGTTTAATAATGAATAAAAAAGTAGGAGTGCGGGTAAGCTACTACAAACAGCATAGTGAATGCATTATTGTAGCCAAGATAGATACGAAGCCCACGCCTACTACAGTAGTACAAGTTTATATGCCAACTAGCAGATGATGAAGAAATTGATGAAATGTATGATGAGATAAAAGAAATTATTCAGGTTGTGAGGGGAGACGAATATTTAATAGTCATGGGTGACTGGAATTCAACAGTAGGAAAACGAAGAGAAGGCAACGTAGTAGGCAAATATGAATTGGGGCTAAGAAATGCAAGAGGAAGCCGCCTGGTAGAATTTTGCACAGAGCATAACTTAATCATTGCTAACACTTGGTTCAAGAATCATGAAAGAAGGTTGTATACTTGGAAGAACCCTGGAGATACTAGAAGGTTTCAGATAGATTATATAATGATAAGACAGAGATTTAGGAACCAGATTTTAAATTGTAAGACATTTCCAGGGGCAGTGTGGACTCTGACCACAATCTATTGGTTATGAACTGTAGATTAAAACTGAAGAAACTGCAAAAAGGTGGTAATTTAAGGAGATGGCACCTGGATAAACTGAAAAAACCAGAGGTCGTACAGAGTGTCAGGAAGAGCATAAGGGAACAATTGACAGGAATGGGGGAAAGAAATACAGTAGAAAAAGAATGGGTAGCTTTGAGGAATGAAATAGTGAAGGCAGCAGAGGATCAAGTAGGCAAAAAGACGAGGGCTAGTAATAATCCTTGGGTAACAGAAGAGGTACTGAATTTAATTGGTGAAAGGAGAAAAATACAAAAATGCAGTAAGTGAAGCAGGCAAAAAGGAATACAAACGTCTCAAAAATGAGATCAACCGGAAGTGCAAAATGGCTAAGCAGGGATGGCTAGAGGACAAATGTAAGGCTGTAGAGGCTTATCTCACGAGGGGTAAGATAGATACTGCCTACAGGAAAATTAAAGAGACCCTTGGAGAAAAGAGAACCACTTGCATGTATATCAAGAGCTCAGATGGAAACCCAGTTCTAAGAAAAGAAGGGAAAGCAGAAAGGTGGAAGGAGTATATAGAGGGTCTATACAGGGGCAATGTTCTTGAGGACAATATCATGGAAATGGAAGGGGATGTAGATGAAGATGAAATGGGAGATATGATTCTGCGTGAAGAGTTTGACAGACCACTGAAAGACCTAAGTCGAAACAAGGCTCCAGGAGAAGACAACATTCCATTAGAACTACTGACAGCCTTGGGAGAGACAGTCCTGACAAAACTCTACCATCTGGTGAGCAAGATGTATGAGACAGGTGAAATTCCCTCAGACTTCAAGAAGAATATAATAATTCCAATCCCAAAGAAAGCAGGTGTTGACAGATGTGAAAATTACCGAACTATCAGTTTAATAAGTCACAGCTGCAAAATACTAACGCGAATTCTTTACAGACGAATGGAAAAACTGGTAGAAGCCGACCTTGGGGAAGATCAGTTTGGATTCCGTAGAAATGTTGGAACACATGAGGCAATACTGACCCTGTGACGTATCTTAGAAGAAAGATTAAGGAAAGGCCAACCTACGTTTCTAGCATTTGTAGACTTAGAGAAAGCTTTTGACAATGTTGATTGGAATACTCTCTTTCAAATTCTGAAGGTGGCAGGGGTAAAATACAAAGAGCAAAAGGCTATTTTCAATTTGTACAGATACCAGATGGCAGTTATAAGAGTTGAGGGGCATGAAAGGGAAGCAGTGGTTGGGAAGGGAGTGAGACAGGGTTGTAGCCTCTCCCCGGTGTTATTCAATCTGTATATTGAACAAGAAGTAAAGGAAACAAAAGAAAAATTCGGAGTAGGTATTAAAATCCATGGAGAAGAAATAAAAACTTTGAGTTTCACCGATGACATTGTAATTCTGTCAGAGACAGCAAAGGACTTGGAAGGGCAGTTGAAAGGAATGGGCAGTGTCTTGAAAGTAGGGTATAATATGAACATCAGCAAAAGCAAAACAAGGATAATGGAATATATTCGAATTAAGTCGGGTAATGCTGAGGAATTAGATTAGGAAATGAGACACTTAAAGTAGTAGATGAGTTTTGCTATTTGGGGAGCAAAATAACTGATGATGGTCGAAGTAGAGAGGATATAAAATGTAGACTGGCAATGGCAAGGAAATTGTTTCTGAAGAAGAGAAATTTGTTAACATGGAGTATTGATTTAAGTGTCAGGAAGTCGTTTCCGAAAGTATTTGTACGGAATGTAGCCATGTATGGAAGTGAAACATGGACAATAAATAGTTTGGAGAAGAAGAGAATAGAAGCTTTCGAAATGTGGTGCTACAGAAGAATGCTGAAGATTAGATGAATAGATCACATAACTAATGAGGAGGTATTGAATAGAATTGGGGAGAAGAGGAGTTTGTGGCACAACTTGACACGAAGAAGGGACCGGTTGGTAGGACATATTCTGAGGCATCAAGGGACCACCATTTTAGTACTGGAGGGCAGGGTGGAGGGTAAAAATCGTAGAGGGAGACCAAGAGATGAATACACTAAGCAGATTCAGAAGAATGTAGGCTGCAGTAGGTACTGGGAGATGAAGAATCTTGTACAGGATAGAGTAGCATGGAGAGCTGCATTAAACCGTTCTTAGGACTGAAGACCACAACAACAACAACTTACATTCTGCTTGGAACCTTTCCCCTTCTGCTCCAGTACTATAAAAAAATCCCCATTTGCAGCTGAGGACTTTCTTGATCTCGGGCACATCCTATGTGGAGCAGCTGCAGTCACTACTGTGGTCTTTTTTTGCCATAGAGGGTGGATCTTATGTTGGTGAGGTTTCTACACTGTCTGCTGGTACACTTGATCCTGTGGGGGTTGGTGTTGTTGTTTCTGCTATTGATGATCGTTCTTCCTCCTTAAATGCTGCTGCTGCTTCACAAGTCAGTAGTGGACTAACTTTTTCCACTTGAGTTCTAACTGCTGGTGGTGTCTTGCTTTTGTATAGAAGACCTGTTTTTGCTAATTCACATACAGGTGTTGCTGCATATGAAGTCTTCCTTTCAGCTGTTTCATTAATTTTGAACGAGTATTTTGACGACACTGTCTGTATTTCTTCCAATGGTACAGTTTCAATGTGCACAGGTGCTTTTAGTGTGATTGGAGGAGTGGTGTTTTCAAACAGTTTGAATGTTTCTACTAATAGTGCTTTAGCAAGTACACATTTTCCTAGGCAGTTCCTGTGCATTCCATGTCGAGTAAACTGGTTTCTCTCTTAAGAATTACTGTCCAAAAACTTCATGTCCTTGAATGCTTTGCATACGTTTTGAAACATTCTGTTCATGAATTTGATTTCATTATTTACACATGAACTGTTTGTTAGGTCATGTCAGTGTTGGGATGCTAACGATGATTGTTTTTCTTGGCGAGGTTTTTTCCAGTGCATTTAGCAATGCTGTGATTGCATTTTTTGACACATTTTTATAAACATCATTAGCCCCAGCAATAATTACACAAACATCATTTGGTTGAGAGTTTAAATCTTTAATTATTTGCTGGACAGGGGCCTTGGGTTTTACTGTGGCAGTAACAGAAAATTTAGATTGCTAAACCTCATCCATGGCTGTCTGCAAAGATACAAACTTTTGATTTTGTTTTGTCCTCTCTCAATAATTTTATTTGTCAGAGTTTCTCTTGTGCAATGGGTTCAAATGAGTTTCTCGTAACTATAGCAGATATTGGAGCACTTTGACTTTCATTAATGGTTTCTTTGAGAGTGTTGTAGGTTTCACTTTGTACATTTTTCACACAAGGATTAAAATTGACATTCAAAGCATTAATTAATGATTCGATGTCATTGATATATTTTTTAGATATTGAGAGTTCTTCTTTCAGCACATCAGAGATGAGTTCTTCAGTACCAGCATTATACATTTCGATTGCACTTTTTCAACCACTGCACTGAACAAAGCCACATTCACAATTCGGATTTATCACTTTTCTGTTCTTCACACACAGTAGATGGATCCATAGATGTGAGAAAGAGCACAAACGGATACCGCTGTGAACACTGTTTTGGCAGACTATGCACTTTAAACTGAATGTAATACGATTTTCTACAGTGCGATTTACTTTTACCTGCATATGTGATGCCATCGTGGGAGGCGCACAGTTAAGAATAGATGGTAAACGAAGCAAGAAATCTAATCCGGATGGCAAAAAATGTGTACCCAGCCCAAAGTTAATTATTAGTAGTATCCTGCATAGATCGGTAAGTGATAAATACATAGACAGGATAAACAATCACATCAGAGAGCAGTGCAACAGACTTGGTGCAGTTTTCATGGATTCAAATATATTTACTAGTGATAAATGTGTAGGACAAGATGGACTACATCTAAACAGGCTAGGATCGGCAACATTCAGCAATATGTATAGTGATATATGTAAGATCATAATTAATAAGGGAAACTAGTATGGAGGGATGGGGTGAAAAAATTGATAACGAAGTTGAAACAAAAATAGACTAACAGTGTTTCAAACCGTATGCCATTAGGAATATTCAAAAAAGTAACAATACGTTCATAATGCAGTAAATGGGTTAAGTTCAAACTACACAAATGGCAGAGAAACAAAACTCAAAACTTAACGACTTGCAAATCGTTTTGTCAGGAATACCAAATACCAAGATTGTATGCTGGCTTACAAAGGATAGTATCACAATCTTAAATAATCTTGATAATTTTTATGTTGTCATCAGCTTTTGTAGATATAATTTAACTCCTGGAGGATTGTGTATACTTATGGAAAGATAAATGGAATAAGAGCAAGAGTCAATTTCAATTCCCTAAATGAAGAAGTATATTTGAAAGCAGCCGCTAGAGTTAGGGCAAAATATTGTAATTTCAGGCACAGATATAACGAAATATTTTTTGTTGAAATTCCAGTGTCTATTGCAAAAACTTCAAAAAGAGACCAAGGAAAGAGATAACAACTGCTGATTTCATTTCAACGTAGATTTAGCCAGTGAAGCCAATAACTCAACAAAATTAATTGATATGATTCAAATATAATGTTTCACAGCAAATTTCACTGATTTTACTTGAGTAAACGAAATGTCTGCAGCATGTTTTGATAATATTTTAACCAATTACATTTATAATGAGGCAAATAAGTTTTGTTTAGATTTAGGACTTTCTGATCATGGCACTCTGTTTAGGGAGTTACCAAAAACAATAGAACCTTTCTCGAAAAAAAAACCTACACCAAACGCTAGTTCAGCAAAGAAAATATGAACTTATTCTATCATAGATTATATAAGGTGGAGTGCACTATAGATCATAGTTTTTTGAGCTCTGAAAACTTTGCTACTTTCTTGGAAAAATTACTGCAAGTTTTTAATGAAACTTTCCCCCTTACTGTACGCAATAAAAGAGTAGGAAATAAAGTAAAGTGAATTACTGGAAGAATAAAAATCTCTAGTGCAAGAAAAAGACGGATACATAGGGAACTAAAGCATAACAAAAGTCCTGATTTTGTTACCTATGTAAAAGATTACAAAAATAATTTGTAAAAAGTTGTGAAGGCAGCCAAAGAACTGCCAAATAATAGATTTACATTGGGTAGTGAAAACAAATCAAAGACATTATGGTAAGTGATCAAAGCTGAAACAGGTGCCACAGGTAGAGGCAAAGATATTTCTGAAATCAAGATAGACGATAAAACTATTGTAAAACGTGCTCAGATTTCTGAATTGTTTAATAAATTCTTTATAAATGTAAACAAATCTAATGTCAAAGTAGCAGAGTACCCAGACAAGGTAAATTTCTTCAACAGTGAGCAACTTGACAGTGAATTTTTCAGTACATTTACCAAAACTACTGTAGAAGATATGGAAAAATGTGATACTGTCACTAAAAAGTAAAACATGAGCAGGATGGGATGGGATACCAACAAGTGTTAAAAACAGTCTCTAAAATAATTGCACAGCCACTAACTACAATAGTTAACCAGTCTCTTCAAGAAGGTTACTTTCCAGACACACTGAAGTACGAAGTAGTTAAGCCACTATTCAAAAAAGGCTCAAAAGAACGTATGGGAAACTATCGTCCAGTCTCTCTTCTTTCATCACTATCAAAAATATTTGAGAAGTTAGTCACCATACAAATTCAAAATTTCATAGAATAATTTAAAATAATTTCAAAAAATAAGTATGGATTTAAAAAATGCAAAACTGCAATATCTGCTATAAATAATTTTGTTGAAAAAATTAGCTTGTCTCTAGACAACTCACTGCATGCCACAGGAATTTTCTGTAACCTATTGAAGGCCTCTGAAAGTGTGAATCACTCCTTGTTAATCTGTAGACTTGAAAAGTGTGGAATTAGGGGCATGGTATTGGAATGGTTTAAAACCTATCCAATCAACCAAAGACAAAGAGTGGTTGTAACATCAGAAAGAGGAACTAATACTTCAGAATGGAAAATCATTTCACATGGAGTACATAAATGATCTGCCACTTAATATTGAGTGTCACTCAATTTTATTTGAAGATAATACATCTTTAATCATTGAAAGTAACAGTGCGGATCAAATTCTACAAACTGTATTAAATACTTTAGAAAAATTAGATACCTGGTTTGATTTAAACAGATTAAAATTAAACATGGAAAAGACTCTGTTAATGGAGTTTAAAACGAAACAAGCTAAATTAAATTATATTCAGGTCAGTCACAGAAACCAGGATTTGCAGGAAGCTAGCTGTGTGAAATTCCTAGGAATGCAACTATATAAAAATCTATCATGGGGCTCACATATACAGTACCTTGCAAATAAATTAAATAGTCTAGGATTTGCAATAAAAATATTGTAAAATGCTACCAGTATGGGCATAAGAAAAGTAGTATATCACAGCTACTTTGAGTCAGTAATAAGGTATGGAATTGTATTTTGGGGTAACTCAAACCATATTTGTCGAATACTAAAACTTCAGAAAGCCATCATTAGAAATATGCACAGTGTAGGGTGAAGAAAATCATGTCACTTACTCCTAAAAAATCTAACTATACTAAGTGTTCCCTCACTATACATGTATGAGCTGATTATCTTTGTACACAGTAACCCTGATTTATCTGTAGCAAATCATTTTCAACATAATTACAACACCAGAAATCAAAATAATTTTATGCTGCCCACCTGCCATATAAAACTTTATGCTCAAACTCCACATTATATGTGTATGAGAATTTATAACAAAGTGAAAGGAAGAGAACTGCTCAGGATGAATTTAGAAACAATTAAAAATCCTTATACAAGAAACTAGTGCAGGAATGTTACTATTCAGTAGAAGAATTCATAAATGACAACCTGAAAATTTGAGTAGGAGAGAGTAAATACTTAGAACTGTCAATCTTAAAAGTTTGTTACTTTTGAAGAAAAATTATTAATTGCTTACTTAAGTAATTTTTCAGTACTGTATATTATGTTGTTGTTGTTGGGGCCTTCAGTCCAGACACTGGTTTGATGCAGCTCTCCATGCTACTCTATCCTGTGCAAACTTCTTCATCTCCGAGTAACTACTGCAACCTACATCCTTCTGAATCAGCATAATGTATGCATCTCTTGTTCTCCCTCTACAATTTTTACTCTCCACACTTCCCTTCACCACTAAATTGGTGATCCCTTGATGCCGCAGAAATTGTCGTACTACCTGATCCCTTCTTCTAGTCAAGTTGGGCCACAAATTCCTGTTCTCCCCAATTCTTTTCAGTACTTCCTCATTATTTACTTGATCTACCCATCTAATCTTCACCATTCTTCTGTAGCACCACATTTTGAAAGTTTCTATTCTCTTCTTGTCTAAACTATTTACTGCCCATGTTTCACATCCATATATGGCTACACTCCATACAAATACTTTTAGAAAAGACTTCCTGACACTTAAATCTATACTCAATGTTAACAAATTTCTCTTCTTCAGAAATGCTTTTCTTGCCATTGCTAGTCTACATCTTATATCCTCTCTACTTCAATAATAATCAGTTATTTTGCTTCCCAAATAGCAGAACTCACCTACTACTTTAAGTGTCTCATATCCTAATCTAATTCCCTCAGCATCACCCGACTTAATTCGACTACATTCCATTATCCTCGTTTTCCTTTTGTTGATGTTCATCTTACATCCGCCTTCCAAGACACTGTCCATTCTGTTCAACAGCTCTTCCAGGTCCTTTGCTGTCTCAGACAGAATTATAATGTCATTGGCAAACCTCAAAGTTTTTATTTTTTCTTCATGGGTTTTAATTCCTACTCCAGATTTTTCTTTTGTTTCCTTTACTGCTTGCTCAATATAAAGACTGAATAACATCATCGATACCCCTTCCCAACCGCTGCTTCCCTTTTGTGCCCCTCAGTTTTTATAACTGCCATCTGGGCCTTGTACAAACTGTAAATAGTCTTTCGCTCCCTGTATTTTACCGCTGCCACCTTCAGAATTTGAAAGAGAGTATTCCAGTCAACCTTGTCAAAAGCTTTCTCTAAGTCTACAAATGCTAGAAACATCGGTTTGCCTTTCCTTAACTCATATTCTAAGGTAAATCGTAGGGTCAGTATTGCCTCATATGATCTGACATTTCTACAGAATCAGAACTGATCTTCCCCAAGGTTGGCTTCTACCAGTTTTTTCCATTTGTCTGTAAAGAATTGATGTAAGTATTTTGCAGCTGTGACTTATTAAACTGATAGTTCAGTAATTTTCACATCTGTCAACACCTGCTTTCTTTGGGATTGGAATTATTATATTCTTCTTGAAGTCAGAGGACATTTCACCATTCTCATACATCTTGTTCACCAGATGGTAGAGTTTTGTAAGGACTGGCTCTCCCAAGGCTATCAGTAGTTCTAATGGAATGTTGTCTACTCCCAGGGCCTTGTTTTGGATTAGGTCTTTCAGTGCTCTGTCAAATTCTTCCTGCAGTATCACATCTCCCATTCCACCTTCACTTATGTCCTCTTCCATTTCCATAACATTGCCCTCAAGTACATTGCCCTTGTATAGACCCTCCATATACTACTTCCACCTTTATGCGTTCTCTTTTTTGCTTAGAACTGTTTTTCCATCTTTGCTCTTGATATTCATACAAGTGGTTCTCTTTTCTCCAAAGGTCTCTTTAATTTGCTGTAGGCAGTATCTATCTTATTCCTAGTGATATACGCCTCTACATCCTTACATTTGTCCTCTAGCCATCCCTGCTTAGCCATTTTGCCCTTCCTGTCGATCTCATTTTTGAGACGTTTGTATTCCTTTTTGCCTGCTTCATTTACTGCATCTGTATAATTTCTCCTTTCATCAATTAAATTCAATATATTGTCCATTACCCAAAGATTTCTACAAGCCCTCGGCTTTTAACCTACTTGATCCTGTGCTGCCTTCACTATTTCATCTCTTAAAGCTACCCATTCTTCTTCTACTGTATTTCTTTCCCCTGTTCCTGTCAATTGTTCCCTAATGCTCTCTCTGACACTCTCTATAACCTCTGGTTCTTTCAGTTTATCCTGGTCCCATCTTCTTAAATTCCCACCTCCTTGCAGTTTCTTCAGTTTTACTCTACAGGTTGGGGTTAGGTTGTTTGGGGGATGAGACCAAACAGCGAGGTCATCGGTCTCATCGGCTTAGGGAAGGACGGGGAAGGAAGTCGGCTGTGCCCTTTCAAAGGAACCATCCCGGCATTTGCCTGGAGCGTTTTAGGGAAATCACGGAAAACCTAAATCAGGGTGGCCTGATGCGGGATTGAACTGTCATCCTCCTGAGTGTGAGTCCAGGGTGCTAACCACTGCGCCACCTCCGTTGGTCAGTTTTACTGTACAGTTCCTAACCAATAGATTCTGGTCAGAGTCCACATCTGCCCCTGGAAATGTCTTACAATTTTAAACCTGGTTCCTAAATCTCTGTCTTACCATTATATAATCTATCTGAAACCTTCCAATGTGTCCAGGCCTATTCCATGTGTACAAAGTTCTTCCATGATTCTTAAACCAAGTGTTAGCTATGATTAAGTTATGCTCGGTGCAAAATTCTAGCAGGCGGCTTCCTCTTTCATTCCTTATCCCCATTCCATATTCACCTTCTAATTTTCCTTTTCTTCCTTTACCTACTATCAAATTTCAGTCCCCCATGACTATTAAATTTTCATCTCCCTTCACTATCTGAATAATGTCTTTTGTCTCATTACACATTTCTTCAATCTCTTCATCATCTGCGGACCTAGTTGGCATATAAACTTGTACTGCTGTGGCAGGTGTGGGCTTCATGTCTATCTTGGCTACAATAATGTGTTCACTATGCTGTTTGTAGTATCTGACCTGTGCTCCTACTTTTTTATTCATTATTATACCTACTCTTGCATTATATGTACTCCTGCATTACCCCTATTTGATTTTGTATTTATAACCCTGTATTCACCTGACCAGAAGTCTTTTTCCTCCTGTCACCAAACTTCACTAATTCCCACTATATCCAACTTTAACATATCGAAATGGATAATTTTTTTAAATTTTCTATCCTACGTACTCGATTAAGGGATCTGACATTCCATGTTCCGACCCATAGAATGCCAGTTCTCTTTCTCCTGATATCGACATCCTCCTGAGTAGTCCCCGCCCAGAGATCCAAATGGGGCACTATTTTACCTCCAGAATATTTTACCCAAGAGGGCGCCATCATCATTTAACCATACAGTAAAACTGCATGCCCTTGGAAAATTACGGCTGTAGTTTCCCCTTGCTTTCAGCCATTCGCAGTACCATCACAGCAAGGCTGTTTTGGTTAGTGTTACAAGGCCGGATCAGTCAATCATCCAGACTGTTGCCCCTGCAACTACTGAAAAGGCTGCTGCCCCTCTTCAGAAGCCACACATTTGTCTGGCCTCTCAACAGGTACTCCTCTGTTGTGGTTGCAGCTACGGTACAGCTATGTGTATCACTGAGGCACGCAAACCTCCCCACCAACGGCAAGGTCAATGGTTCATGGGGGGGCTGTATATTATATTACTGGTATTATAAGGAAAAATGTAAACCAGTTTTTGTGTTTGGATGAGTCTCCTGTCCTTTAAGTCAATGGCTTGAAATTGTATGTTACAAGACAATAAACTTCTATTTCTCTTAAGTTTTTAACATGCAGTGAGAGAGGACTCACTGTCCTGCCCTTGTTTCCATGTACAATAATTAGACTGAAGACAATCTTTTTGATATATATATAAACACTTTATTCTGTATTTATTTATAGGTGCTAGTCAGCAATATCTAACAAATGCACAAGGTGCCCATGAGCTGCGGTCCTTGGCTGGATGAGGTGTACGTCTGCTCGCTGCAGAGTCTCCAGGTTACCTGCTGGCTGCTTATAACAGCTGACCAGCTTACCTGCATGCACAAAGGACTTGGGGAGTCCACTTCTACACACACAGTTACAATTTTTGCCGAAAGGGAGCAGCTTATACCGGACAGTCTGACCTGCCCAGTTTTAAAACTGCCACTACATGGCTGTTGCAGTGGCAAATGGGTTATGGAACTCAGCATACTCCCACTCTAAAATGAATCTCCTCATTTTACAAATAGACACAAATTTAATGAACAGCAAGGTTCAAAACAAGGAAAACAACAAAAATAATACTGGACACTGCTGCACAAGTTGCCACCTGTGCAACCTGTTGGCAGGTATCTCAAGGACAGATGGTTCGGGATGGGCACAAAATGGCTGTCCAATGAGGAAATGCCCAGGAGTAAGAACAGACGGGGAATCTATATCATCAGAGAGTGCATACAAAGGCTTTGAATTTAGGCATTCTTTTATCTGAGTTAATACCATAATTAGTTCTTCAAAAGTCAGTGCTGCATTGCCAATGACACATTTGAGACGTTGTAGCATACAATAAGCCCCCTGGACCATTTATATTCACAAATTTATGATCTTATCCTTTCCTTGATCTTATCTGAAATGTTTTAAACTCTGACTGTATAGTAGGATGCATCGTGCTAACTCAGTTAACTCCTGTGATTGAAAAAGAAATTTAATAAAATTACTGTTCTACAAAAAGATAAATTTTTGGCTATGTGAATATATTATCTTAACTGTTCTGTTATGCTGTTGCATGAATTTCATTTTCTGAAAATTATTTTCGATGTTCTATGTTGCGATCTTAGTAAGACTATATCTTTACTGATGTACTTTGTATCATTGTTAACTGCCAGTTTGTTGTACATTGTCTGGCAGGAAGGAAGGAAGGAGAAATGTAAAGTTTTATGGAATTGCATACAAATTGAATGTATTTTGCTGAGTGAACATTGTAATTGATGGCAGCAAGGCATCGAGGACTATTAAAAATGAAAATTACCTATGAATCAGTTTGTCATCTATGTTATCTCAAGAAACACGTCAACCTGTAGCGTTTCCAGACCTACAAGAGAACCTGGCTTCCAGACAGAAGAAATTCAAGCAATGGATTTAAGGAGATCCGTAAAAAGCAAGATGAGTATTTTTTCTTGAAAACTACTACTAGACCCGTCCAACAATATTTCAACTCTGTGAACATTTATTACAATTAACAGTCTTCCAATTGTGCACAACAAAGGAGGTTGTTAAAATGTGACTTCATACATTTGACTCATGCTTCTCACAGTCCGCCAAACTGAGGTCTGATACCATCTAAGGTCAAAAAGTTCAACACACTTTCAACTGTAGCATCATCACAGAAAAAAACGTTTAAGTTCAAAGTGTGCACCTACAAATGAAGTAGCATTATTATTATACATGTGAGAAGATTTTCCTCTTCTTGCAATGAATGTCCTGCGGGCAGCCAGAAATGAGCTGTTTACTAAGTCACTAACCAACTCTAGATGGATGGCTTTGGTTGCCAAGCAAATGGATAAGCAGGGCCTGCATAATCCACTCAATAGTGCTGGAAAGGGCGAGACTGGTTTACTTTAGATGCTGGTAGTTGACCCATAAGTTGAGCAGCAGTCTATGACTTGAGCCTTAAGCACTTCAAACATTTCCCAATAACTCCTTTGACAGAGTTGTGCCCATTGGGAATCGAAATCCTCCTTTGCAACATGTTTACCAAAAGTTGTGACCCAGCATGCAACGGATTTTCATGTTCATAAATGATGAGAATTTTTGTTAGATGATGCTTGGGTGTTATGATAATAGGATGTCGCTTATCATATGATGTGTCAGCATCAGCATTCGTTAAACTCTCTCCCACTCGTAGAATACCTTGTGCATCAGCAATTGGATGCAAATCTTGTAATTTGCTGTTATGTGGTATAGAAGAATTGGCCACTAACAAAGCAATCTCACTACCATACTCACCATGCTGATCTGTGCCAAAGGCCCTTTTGATGGCGTTTTGGCATTCTTGTGGGGTGAATGGACCAGTTATCCTGTATGCTTGCCACAATCTAGTGTTGTTAACAAACCTCAGTGCGTAAGCCAAAACCCCATAGGTTTTCTTGAATGAGAAATATTTACACAGCAGTTCATCATCAAGCTTAATAACGAACACCAAAGATTCTTACACACACCTTCTTTCAGGCACATCTTATATCACCAGTGAAGGACAAGTGGTGCAGTCTAGGTCATAGTTGGATATCCATGAATGGCCAGACAACCATTGTACAAGTGACCTCAAATGTGCTTGACTAATGCTACGTTATAAGTGATCATCAGGATTGTCTTCTGATTTGACATTCTCCAGTTGGGAATAGAACTCAGTTCTTGAATCTCAGAGACACTGTTGGTAACAAAAGTTTTCCAGTGACTAGGACTACATTGCAGCCAGCAGAGAACTGTTGTGGAGTCCATCCACAGGTGGATATCACTATTGTTTATGATGTCTAAGGCATTGGCCAACTTATGAGAGAGTTGAGCAAGAAGCAGAGCACCACATAATTTCAGTCATGGAAGAGATTGCAGTTTGACAGGAGCTACATGAGATTTGGCTGCAGCCAATGAAATTACAACCTTGTTGTTGGAAAGAACACACCTGATGTATACAAAAGCACCATAGGCCAAATGTGAATCATCACAAAAGCCATGAATTTGGAGTTTAATATATTGAGGACAGGGAACGATCTTCCTTCCGATTGAAATATCATATAGGGAAGGTAGTTGCATGTAGAGGACTTTACATTCACCAATTAGGTTGGGGCAAAACTTCACCCCAATCACGGGTTAGTTGCCACAGGCAGTGCAACAATAATTTGCATCTTAAGACTGCTAAACCTAGACGCCCTAGTGGGTCAAAAGTAGGTGCTATTGTGGATAGAATTTTACACTTGGTAATCTTTGAGCACCAATGACTCTTCAGCTGCACGTGGAACAGGAATGTGTCAGAGCCACGGTGCCATAATATTCCTAACATTTTTATGGTTTCTTCACCAGTAAGATTACAAGACAAAGATGTTTGTCTGTCCTGCATTGGAATTTTTTCGATAACCTTGTGACTATTGGATCACCATTTGCTCAGTGTAAACCCCCCCAAAAGCAAGTAGTTGAGTCAACTGATTTCAAGTTCCTGAGCTTCAGCCTCTGTAGCTGACCCACCTAAGAGGTCATCCTCATAAAACCTAGGCAACAGCACTTGCAATGCCACTGGAAACCTGTCTTGATTTTCCAAGGCCAACTGTTGGAGACATCTAGTCACATGAAAAGCAGCAGGAGTGGTACCATAAGTGATTGTAGACAATATACACTGAAGCACCAAATAAACTGATATAGGCATGCGTATTCAAATATAGATATATGTAAACAGGCAGAATATGGCGTTGGTGGTCAGCATCACTTATATAAGACCAAAAGCATCTGGTGCAGTTGTTAGATCGGTTACTGCTGTTACAAAGGCAGCTCATCAAGATTTAAATGAGTTTGAACTTGGCGTTATAGTCGACACTTGAGCGATGGGACACAGCATCTCCGAGGTAGCAATGAAGTGGGGATTCTCTCGTATGACCATTTCTCAAGTTACTGTGAATATCAGGAATCAGGTAAAACATCGAATTACTGACATCGCTGGGCCTTGAAAAAGAACCTGCAAGAACAGGACCAGCAATGAATGAAAAGAATCATTCAACATGACAGAAGTGCAACCATTCTGAAAATTGCTGCAAATTTCAATGCTCAGCCATCAACAAGTGTCAGCCTGTGAACCATTCTACAAAACATCATTGATATGGGTTTATGGAGAGGAAGGGCCACACGTGTACCCTTGATGACTGCACGACACAAAGCTTTGCACCTCGCCTGTACCCGTCAACACTGGCTTTGGACTGTTGATGACTATAAATATGTTGCCTGGTCAGGTGAGTCTCATTTCAAATTGTATCGAGCCAGATGGATATGTGTAGCTAAGGAGACAGCCTCATGAATCCATGGACTCTACATATCAGTAGGGAACTGTTCAATCTGGTGAAGGCTCTGTAATGGTATGGGGTGTGTGCAGTTGGAGTGATATGTCTACATACAACTCTGACAGTTGACATGTATGTAAGCATTCTGTCTGATCACCTGATCATGTCCACTGTGCATTCTGACAGACTTGGGCAATTCCAGCAGGACAATGTGACACCCCATATGTCAAGAGTTGCTACAGAGTGGCTCCAGGAACACTCTTCTGAATTTAAACACTTCTGCTAGCCACAAAACTCCCCAAACATGAACATTATTGAGCATATCTGGAATGCCTTACAATTTGCTGTTCAGAAGAGATCTCAACCCCCTTGTATTCATACAGATTTATTGACAGCCCTGCAGGATTCATGGTGTCAGTTCCCTCCAGCAGTATGTAAGACATTAGTTGAGTCCATGCACATCATGTTGCACGAATAGTGGTGGGGGCAGGGGATATAAAAATGTAATATATATATTGAAAACTGATAAAAAATTGCTGCTTAAATAATTAAAAGAAAAATTTTGAAAGAATGATTGAAAAAAAATTGGAAGGCCACATAACCTGAGTGAACTTTAACTGACTCTAATGTAAACAGACTTTCAATATTCAATACATATATTCAGCATTTAACATTCGTAAAGTTACATACATTATTTTCTTGATATCGATATTCTGCATGGAGATTAGTATGACAATACTGCTTTCGGATCGTCCCTCTGCTCACGCGAATTCTTCTTGTTAACTTCGATCCTCTTGATGTGGGAGTCTTGGCGCATCACAGAGAGATGAACATATGAGTATCATCACCATGAAAGTACAAATAAACTCTGCTATCTTGATAACACTTTTAATGCACAATTGGAATACACAGTTTTTAACAATATTGACTCAGCAGAGCTTGTAATACGTCCACCGGCTATCATGTATATTCACAGGCAGATGAATGTAAAGCAATTAAAAAATTGAAGAGCATATAGGTATAAAAGAAAAGAACAAGGGAGAAGAGAAAAGAAAGAAATAATAATAATAATAATAATATGTTATGTCATAATTGCCCCCCACTGTGCACTGACGTCATATGGAGGTGCACAGTGGCTGAGCTTATTTCTCTTTTTGTGGGTTGATAACCCTGGCTGGTATGGGCATAGCCTTTATTTTTTGTCCAGTGGAGTTATCCTCCATGATTACCAATTTATATAGGCATGTCAGCTCCCTTAACACATACATATAGAAGTTCTCCTTTATAACAAAGCGCTTGCTGTAAGTGCATAGTCGCATAATTGTCAATCAGTAAATGCCCAGTGTCTAGCTTGCGAAACATGCACATGCAGCTCGATGTCCATTACTGTTCCTGCTCACTTTCACATGTTTAATGCAAAGAGTGCCCATGTCATGTGTCCACATAGTCTTCACAGCACAAATTCGTGAAGCTCATGTTCAGTGGCATGATCCTTTGTGAAATATTTGATGCGGTGACAACTTGTTTCCATACTAGCGGCCCAAGGAAAGTATTTCACCTCATTGCTCACACTTATTCAGTGGTGATACCAGCCATACATCTGACATCTGCCAATAAAAGTAAGTTTCTTGCCACTTCTAAGATGCTGTCAAGCACAGAATATTCACATTTTTATGATGTTGTTGAGCACACAAAATTCAGGTTTTTTCGACATTGTTGGGCATAGAAAATTCATGTTTTTATGAAGTTGTCAAGCACAGGAAACTCATGTAACACGAAGTATTGTCATTTTTTAGTTCACCACATGCACACCCACATATCTCACATGCACACTTAACACTTTGCAGGCTGGTTTTGTATGTTTTTGCACTTTGTTTTTGAGTGTCTTTCATACTGTTGCATTACACAGAGTTTTTGTTGTGTCCTTTCCACACACTATACACACAACCAAAAATAAATAAATAAAAATACAACTAGAAAAATAAACTTATCCTATTCATTTGCTGACATGCCATTATCGTTGCTTATATACATTACAGTCTGATTGTCGTTTTGTTTATTACATTTTGTTAAATTATAATATCGTTACATTGTTCAATTCCAAACATTTTTACATAACATTCATACAATAATAGATTCATTTTTCCTTTATGGCATAAATTGAAATACATTTCATTTCAATTTAAAGTGACTTCTTATCGGAGCATATTTATCAAATTCAAGGAGTTAAAGAAGTAAACAATAGTCACTACTACAGATTCCACACACTGCTTATATAACCATGCATGGCCTTGCCTCTCTAGCATTCCCCAGGAAGGATCTACTCTCTACACAGTTGAGGAAATTTCATGGAAAGGCATTTATGTGCTCAGTTACGTCTCATTGATGGTTTTAACTGTGGTCGCAAGAACAAAATAGTTTGTTGTTTTTAAACACAGTACAAACTTGACAGTACCAATCATATCAAATACTTATTCAGTGTTTAAAGTGCACCTCAGTATTTACTCTTTATGTTCTTCATATAAAGGATAACCATCTCATATGCTGAGGTATATATAGTTGTATCATCAATACTATATGCCATGTACAATGAGCATAAAATAGTGTTTATATAAGTAATAAAAGTGCAACAAAAATTCAATGTAATTCAGATGTTTGATGCTTTCGTGAGTAATCAACACTCATAGTAGTTAGGTTTTGATGATTATTTGGTAGTGCTCCACCTTAGTACAGCATCGTGATATCGATGTACTGCAACTTCTACACATATTTTCACTCTATCACATTCATACATATCATAAACTTACAACTATATTTACTTGCGGTGTGGTCCTTTCTTACATTTATATCATACCTTACACTCGACAAGCATTTATCTTTCTTGACTTTAGGACGTATCAGTGCATTGTTCCCTGGAAGAAAAATACTTAATATTAACTTAAAACTAAATCTTCATCGACAAGTGTACAGTGGTTCGATGGTCACTAATAGCTCTTTCATATATTCAACCATGTATTCATTTACTTCAGTGTGCAGTCGTGCTGTTAAAAACTCATTTAACGTCATGTTTGTGTCTCTACTTATAAACCAGAAAGATACAACCTCTTGTTCAGCTTGTCACTTATATTGTACTCACTCATTTATCTGCAGCAAAGGTTTTCTGGTCCCTTAATTATAATTGTGCGTGTACTTTCAATACTTGAATTTGTAAATATATAGATATAATGTACATAGTAGCATAACTTCAGTAAATATCTCGTAGTTTAGGATTCCATTTCTGTGTATATAATCCCTTAGCTTATCTTTGTTTGTGTGTATTGTGTAGATAGTCGTAGTTGTAGTATAGACTCTCCCTTAATTTTCTATGTCGCAGTTTATGCAATAGGCTCTAGAAATGCTAGTGCAGGCCATAGCTCCAACACTTTCAGCTGTGTCTGTCTGGCACACACATGCTTGCGGTTTGTGACTAGCTTTCTCCCCAATGCGCATGCGCTGCATCGCTCTGTTACAACTAACATTGCGGTGAGTTGTGTATTGCAGTGTGTGCCACCGTGTGTTTCACAAGTTCATTTATTCATTTACAACTGGACTGTGTGCAAGTTGATGCATTGTGTTTAAAGTATTGTCATGTCTAGACACATAAAAGTAAAATTCTTCCTTGTTACATCCACTTATCATTTATACGTTTGACATATAGGAAAAAACATAAACAAAAATTTTTCTTTTCAACTAACTACACAAATTCTGGAATGCGATTTTCCAGCATCCTAAATTTAATATTACTATACATATGCACAACTGAGAGGTGTGCAAATGGCTCCATACCCTCTTCTTTGAGATGTTAATAACACCTGTATTTTGTACAAAAAGTCCATAATAATATCTGGTGTTTTTTCAAACAAATGTATATAAGCAAGTGTGTCAGTTTCCTAATTTTCACTTGCTGTTTTTTTAGACAAGCACTTTGATTCACTTACCTTTGTTCTTCTTGTGTTGACATTTATTTCTTCTGCTGACAACAGTTCATTATTGTATGTGTTGACAAACGTAACTATGGGATTTACCAATTGAACATCAAGGTTATGAGTAACTTCAGATTTACATCTATCAGTACTTCCCCTGATCAGGTCTATTACAAGTAATAGGTTATTTATAGTGAAATGACATTGGCCTTTCCTATAAAAATTTGTACTTGGTACTTCCTAAATGTATCCATACCAATTAAACAATCAACTATTAATTTCTCTACTATAAAAAAATCATCATACAGAAAACTGTCCTAATTCTATGGGAATTAAGGTTTGTATCTTGACTCCTTTCAATTTCTGGCCAGTAGGAATTTGTAACTTGCAATTTTGCACTGGAAGTGGAGGTATACGTCCACATTTCTTCATTTCTTGAAAGAATCCCTGCGACATCAAATTAGTCATAGGACCTGTGTCAAGCACAATGGGTACATCAAGGTTAAATATTTTGTCTTTAATAGTAGCTTGTACTGTGTCCTCTGTCAAGTTTTTCTGTGTACCCTCATTACCTTGATATAGATCATCTCTCCATCATTACCATGATCATATCTGATAAAGCAAGTCTCGATCAAGCTCGTTCCCCCACTCTCCTCCAAGGTCACAGAACAGGTGCTTACCATGACTGGTCCAAGTTTTCCAGCATTGCGGTGGCATGAGTCTCTAGGCTAGGTGTAATTTCAACTATGTTAACCCTTGGTGTTTGTCTATGCCAATTATTGTCCTGAGAGGCTCTCTACTGAAATTCTCTTTACCTCTGCATGTTATTCGGCATATGTGAGTTACTTTGCTGGCCGAATTCTGCTGTCTGTGTGTTATTCAGTTGTCTATTATTGTTTTGCATTTGGCAAGCAATCAGCTAATTATTGCCAGTAGCTTGTGTCTCTACATATTGTACAGTGTGGCCATACACTACTCGCCCATTGTAATTGTTTTTGATAAATTGTTGTCCATTTCTTTTATTTCTACCTTTGTATTTACAGCTTTCTCCATTGCCATTGTGATTACCGTTACCATTACCATAGGTCTGTGTGGGGTAAGGTTGCCATCTGTGTTGTTCTACAAATCCGTTGTTTACTTGTTGGTCTGTAAATCTCTGTGTTGCTATCGGCATTGTAATAGGACTTGGTTGTACTGGTCTCTCTTCATATATTAAATCTGTTTAGTCCAGTACAGACAGAAAGCATTTGGTGTCACATTCCGGGATGGTAATTGGCAGGAATACAGCTCTTAAAAATTTTCAGCACATCTACTGGAGATACCTGGTTTGCCCAGTATATGGTTTTATTTAAATATTTTTCAGAATAGCCCCTTAAACTTCTGTACTTGCCATTGAACAGAGCTGGGTTGAATACTTCACATCTGAGCCTCTCTTGTATGGCCTCAAACCAATACTTATCCAGAAATATTCTCTCGAACTGTTCATAATAGTGGCAACGTTCCACCATATCTGTAGCCCATAGCAGAATGTCACCCTGTGTGTATCCAACAACAAATCTAATTTTCTGGGCTTCGGTCCAGGTACGAGGTGAAACATTTCAAAATGCCCTGATAAAAACCACAGGGCGCGTTCTTTTCTCTTCAGAAGTAAATATCGGGAATTGTCGATGCCTAAGTAATCCCTCATTAACAAGTAATGTGGACAAACATGCCGCGCTGTCAGTGACAGACATGTTTATGTTTGCTTGTGGGGCAGTGTATGGCAACTGCGCTTGCTTGACAGGTGCAACTGCCAGCAAGTGTTGTTGTGTTGTGTAGCCTTCAGTATTTTCCTTCGATGGGCTAACCAGTGAAGGTATCTAACTTCTCTAAGAGCATAGGTTTGTTTCTTGTCATATGTTGTTTTGGAATGTCAGTAGTTTTAGCAACCTTTCCTCTGCTTCCTTTAAACCCAAGTCTATTTTAGCTAGAAGTTGACTTTCCTTCTCCTTTAGAGCTTCTTCTACAGTATCTACAAAAATTTTACATTCTGACACTACCTTTTAAGCAAGGGTGTTGCCCTTATCTAGCATACCGGTTTCAGCTTTTTCAGTTATTTCCTTTACATCTGCACATAATTTATCTCTCTGGTTTTTGGTAAATTCTGACTCTAAACTTAAATGATAAACTCAACTTATGGATTTCTGTTGGTAGGTTTTTGCATACATCTTGCAGCTCGCTGACTGTGTTTGTGACATTTTTTAGCAACGCATCCACTGGAGATAGTGTCTGCTGAATTCGAGAATATGCTTCACTAAGGTTTTGCAACTCACCTGCTAGTTGTTCCCATATACAATCTACTGAGGTTACCTTTTCTGTTAATGTATTTATATTGCGGAACATTTCAGTAATTATTTCTTGTTTTAGTTGTTTACTGAGCTCTGTAAACTTACCGGATAATTCATCAGATAATTCAGTGTGTATATTTTTGCTCACTTTCTGAACCATTGACTAATCATACTCCTGAAATCATTAAACGCTTGGTTCTGCTGTGCAAACTATTGCGTTATTAGTTGCATTAGCTATGTCAAAGTGTGTGTCTCACTAGTATTTGTACTGATTTTGTGAACTGTTACCTGTGCTTGTGTTCGTGACATCACGAGGAGGTACTCAAAGGACTTTTCACTGTCTCGTGCTTCAGTTTCACTATTTGAGGAAATATTTCCCAGTGAGACCTGAGAAATCGTCTCATCGAACCTCATAAAAGTGGCGTCATGACTTGTTATATGACCAGTGTCATCATTTTTTAATAATGGGATCCCAACCTGGTTGTTTTGGTAGCCATCAGCCAGTACATAAGTTGATGTGTTACTTTCAACTGTTGCCAGGCTTGGATTTCCACCATCTTGGCATATTACATGTTGTAATGAATTTTCAACAATGGCCATTTCCTTTGACTCCATTGTGAACAGTGTTTAATAAAATTATGAAAAGCAAAAGTTTCAAACAATTAATTTTGTTTGTATCTGTATCTTTCAATTAAAGCAGCTTTATGGGCATTTTCATTAATGGACCTAATTATTCTCTGAGTCAGCCCTATAGATACAGTCTTTCAGAATTTGAAAGAATTGTTTTTCACCTTAATATGGGTTTTATACAGATTTTTGTCTTTTATAGAGAAATGCACTTTCTGTGAAGGGTATTAATTGGAAGGAAAAAGGATTATTTACTGTGAGAGAGATGGCACCACGCATGGCCAAATAAGCATACAGCATAGCAGCTTTAAGCCTTAACTGTTGAAATCTGCATTCCCAGCATGTCTCGTTTGTCGGCAGTATTTAATTTTTAGTTTGCTCCTTCAAGTTGTTAATAGTTTCAATCTCACAGACATGTAACAAATGCAACAAAGGCTTCATTAGTTCTTTGTAATGATAAAATGGATCATTTATCATTAAAAAAAATTATCTTAACAATTGAAAGGTCTGTTCATATTTCGCTTGCTGCCTAAATAATTAAAATGAAAGTTTTGAAAGAATGATTGGTAAAATTGGAAGGCTCACATAACCTGAGTGAACTTTAACTGGCTCTAATATAAACTGACCTTCAATATTCTATACATATATTCAGCATTTAAAATTCGTTAATTTACGTACATCATTTTCTTGTTACTGCTATTCTGCATGGAGATTGGTATGACAATAATGGTTCCAAATCACCCCTCCTCCACTCACGCGAATTCTTCTTGTTAGCTTTGATTCTCTTGATCAGGATTCTCGGCACATCATGGAGAGATGTACCGATGAGTATCATCACCGTGAAAGTACAAATAAATTCTACTATCTTGATAACACTTTTTAATGTACAATTGGATACACATTTTTTAACAACATTGACTTGGTGGACCTTTTAATATATCCGCCTGCCATCACATATATACACTGACAGATGAATCTAAAGCAATTAAAAAATTGAATAGCATCTCTTTACCTCTTTTTGTTTGTATGCCAATGTTACCTGTTGTACAAAGTTATTAAAAGAATGAGGGAGAAAAGAAAAGAAAGAAAAAGTAATAATAATAATAATAATAATAATAATAACATGGATGATCTAAAACTACTGACAGCAACAAATCAGCAACTCAACCAATTACTAAAGATAACAGAAGTATTTAGCAATGATATAAATATGGTTTTTGGAACAGACAAATGTAAGAAAAATAGCATAGTCAAGAGAAAACACACTAAACAAGAAGATTACATATTGGATAACCACAGCGACTGCATAGAAGCAATGGAAAACACATATGCCTATAAATATCTAGGATACAGACAAAAAATAGGAATAGATAATACAAATATTAAAGAAGAACTAAAACAAAAATATAGACAAAGACTAACAAAAATATTGGAAACAGAATTGACCACAAGAAACAAGACAAAAGCTGTAAATACTTATGCTATACCAATATTGACCTACTCATTTGGAGTAGTGAAATGGAGTAACACAGACCTAGAAGCACTCAATACACTTAACATGATCACAGTGCCACAAATATAGAATACATCACATACATTCAGCAACAGAAAGATTCACATTAAGCAGAAAGGAAGGAGGAAGGGGATTTATCGACATAAAAATCTACATTATGGACAGGTAGACAATTTAAGAAAATTCTTTATGGAATGAGCAGAAATTAGCAAAATACACAAAGCAATCATTCATATAAATACATCGGCTACACCATTGCAATTTCATAACCACTTCTACAACCCTTTAGATAACATAACATCAACAGATACGAAGAAAGTAAATTGGAAAAAGAAAACACTACATGGCAAGCACCCGTATCATCTAACACGGCCACACATCGATCAAGATGCATCCAACACGTGGCTAAGAAAAGGCAATATATACAGTGAGATGGAAGGATTCATGATTGCAATACAGGATCAAACAATCAACACCAGATATTACAACAAGCATATTATTAAAGATCCCAATACCACAACAGATAAATGCAGACTTTGCAAACAACAAATAGAAGCAGTAGATCACATCACAAGCGGATGTACAATACTAGCAAATACAGAATACCCCAGAAGACATGACAATGTAGCAAAAATAATACATCAACAACTTGCCATACAACATAAACTAATAAAACAACACGTTCCCACATACAAGTATGCACCACAAAACATACTGGAGAATGATGAATACTAATTATACTGGAACAGAACCATTATAACAGATAAAACAACACCACATAAAAACCTGACATCATACTCACCAATAAAAAGAAGAAATTAACACAACTAATCAAAATATTGATACCCAATACAACAAATATACAGAAGAAAACAGGAGAAAAAATTGAAAAATACATCCAACTGGCTGAGGAAGTCAAGGACATGTGGCATCAGGATAAAGTTGACATTATACCAATTATACTATCAACTACAGGAGTCATACCATACAATATCCACCAGTACATCAACGCAATACAGTTACATCCAAACGTATATATACAACTACAGAAATCTGTAATTATTGATGCATGTTCAATTACCCAAAAGTTCCTAAATGCCATGTAACATATACCGAACAATTAAAAGGAAGTCACACTTGATCAAGGACTGCGTCACTTTCCATTTTTAACCATACATAACGTCTGAAAAAGGAAAGAAATAACACAATAATAATAATAATAATAATAATAATAATAATAATAATAGTAATATGTTACATTATATGCGGCACTTCTGTGTGCTTGTGGGGGCCTTACACAATATTAGGCAGGTGTACTAGTTTCTTTGGCTCTTCAGTATGTATTCTTGCATTGGTTCAGACGGTTATGCCACCACAGAATTCTCTGGAAGTTCCTATTATTAGGGTGGAGAGACACTTGGCAATATATTTTCGTTATATCAGCTGACGGAGCCACATTAAAGGATCCAAATTTTATAATAATGAAAAATAAATCTCACTGGACAGTGGGAGCCCATAAAGACATCATTGAGAGACACCCCATTAGAACTGGCAGCAGAGCCATGAAACACTACCCTCAACTTAGTAGAGGAGCTGCATCCCTTGAAGACAGCATGATGTGGAAGGTAAAACCTTGTAAATCTCCATGTGTTCTAGTTCAATATACTCGTGCATGAATGCAGTATATTTCCCCCTCAAGTTTGATTGCCTCTTAAATCTCCTCTCAAGATGCTCCTGCCTCCGAGAGGCCTGTTGTCATGATTCACCTAAGGGTCGAACCACAAATCTCCCATCTTCTTGTCAAGTTGTGTGGCGCTCAAAGTGAGCATCACACATATTATCCTGCTTACTCATCATTTTGGTAGACAGTTCCTCTAGCTCCAAAAACTTTTGTAGTTTGGCATCTAAATTGTCACCTCTAACAAAGCACAAGGTTGCTGTATGACAAGGCGTGTTGCATGAAGCTGAGGGAATCCTATCATGCAAAATCCAGCTGAATTTAGTTTCAATTGATGATGGATGATTTGATTTCTCCAGTCTTTCCCTCAAACAACATCAAAGAAAATCTCAGTACCAAGAATTAAATCTACTGTGGCAGGCTTATTGAACTCAGGATCAGCAAGTGGTCACTCAGTTGGTACACTCCAACTTCTTATATCTATATAGCTTGCTGGTAGGTCACTGGTGACATTTTCAACAATAGCACAAGTGGTTCTGATATGAAAGTTGCTAAGCCTAGACAACAGTTCAAACTTACAGCTATAAGACACTGAGGCTGCAAAGGCATTGTTTATGTCATTACAAGAAATGACTGTTTATTTCTTTTCAATTTCAATCTATCGTCCATACCCTTAGATATAAAGGACAGCTGGCTTGCACTATCTAGCAGCACCTTACAAGACTGTTGTCTGCCCATGCTGTCTTTAATGTTGACAACGGCAGTTGCCCACAAAGCATTACAACTTGTGTTACATCTCCCCTTGGTAGAGGAGGGAGAAAAACATTCAAAATGGGACTAAAATACTACATATTGCTGGCCTAACTATGCCAGACACTGCTTCCTTTGTTTGGGAGGGAAGAGACGAAATATTCATCTAATGGTTCAAGGATTAATGAGAAAATGTTACTCTTACAATCATGGACTGGTTGCAAAGGAGCTTTTATTTCACGAAAATGATTTGTACTCACTAATCATTCATGTACTATCGTGTTGTTTCTTCATGAGCTAGTGCTTTTTATTTCAAATTACTGGTAGCTTAGTGTGAAATATGAAGAAGTTTCAACCATCTTAGATTTATCTTTCTCGAGTACCTGGAAATGTCATTATTTATGCTTTCATCTAACACGATAAAAATTAAGTAGTTCTTGTAAAATCGCATGCTTGAATATTTGTGTGTAATCTGCAGTGAATAGGTACTGGTAAATGTCATGGAGATATACTGTGACGATGCATATTTTCGTTTTTCATTTGCCTTATGACCTTTTTATAAATATCCTTGTAACTAAATTGTTTACTTGAGATGCGGCCTGTTTCTTCATTTGGCACCTGCTACTCTCAACATAATTCTCTTCTTCTGTGCCATGATGATGCACTGATCACAGGAAAAAAAACTTAAAACTAACTTAAAACCAATTGCATTATGTAGCTAAGTGGCCACTGATACATTTGGTCATTACATCTGTCAGCAGATATTTCCATGTTTTGCTTAAATTCATAGACTTTCATTTATTCTGTTACCCTTTATGATCATTTACCCTGCTCAGAAAATTATTTGATATTTCTTATGGTGTTTTGTCATTTCTTCTTAGCTTACACGTCATGTATATTTTTTCATAGTGCTTCCTTTTGCTTGTAAAAATGTGTGTATATAGCTTAATACCTAATTAAATCTCTGTGTACATATGTCAATAGGTTTCTTTGTTCTTAGATAGTAAATGTAATTGCTTAGTATTTCCGTTTACTTTGTATTTAAGTTAGGTACCCTTTGTGTGAAGCAGTGTATTACTTCTCATTCCTGTTGATTTTATGCTTATGTGTACAAAGCAAAAGAATTACTTGTACCTACACACATTACTTTATCCTAAAATACACTCCAGAAGAAAAAATTACACAGAGTTATGTGCACTATGTACAATTATCTTGTGACAGGAAGAAAAAATGCTACCCAGCTTCATCATTCTATAAAAGCTTAAATAGCTTTGTGAGGGAGGAGACCCTTGTCTCTCACTGTTTTCTCATAGACTAATCTGTTCATCCCAGGGTGCAATGTTTTGGAAATTATAGTGGTCCTGAACAGACTAATTGCCACTTTTTATTCAGTTTGCCAAATTTGGTCAATTTAGGGTGCGTCTGTAAGAGGACTTGTTGCCCTTCAAAAAATTGTATAAAATGTTTCAATTTCTTATTATAAATTTTCTTTCTATACTTGGTCCTGTTTTCTAGTGTAATCATGGCTTGTTTGATTTTGTCTTGTTGTGTCATTTCTGTAGTGGGTACTTTTGGTATGGGCGACTCCCACTCATTTGTTTGTTTTGTCCGGAACATCAATTCATTAGGTGTGAAACCTGTTGAAGAATTTGGAAGGTTATTGACAACTTGCATGAAAGGAGTTATATATTCTATCCATCGGGTGTGTTTGTGAGGGTTGTATGTCCTAATAAAACAGTTAAATTCTTTAAAGACTTGTTCTACTGAGCTTGCTTCTGGGTGAAAAAAGCTTGTTAATACTTGTTTTATGCCCTGTGAGGTCATAAATTGTTTCAACTTTTGCCCAACAAAATATGAAGCACTTTGGTTTACCTATTCTTCTCAAATAGTCTCCCTCAATTCTTTTTCCAATATTTGTGGCTGTTGCATTTTTAATGGCATACATTTTGATATGTTTCAAGAAAATATCGTATAGTGCTACTACGTATCTTACTCCTCCTTTACTTCTTGGATATGAACCAGCTATGTCCACGGATACTAGATCTAGAGCTTTTTTGTGAGTATTGGGTGTAGCACAGTATATTTTGACACATCGGACTGTTTGGATTTTTGACATCCTGCACACTTTCTTAATACCTGTAGGACTCATCTTCTCAAATTTGGAAGATAACGAAGTGTTGCAATTTTTTCAGTACATTTGCCTACTCCATAATGTCCCCATACTTCATGTATGTGTCTTATAAACTCACCGATATAATCTTCAGGGATACACACAGACACCATTGGTCAGATTTTTCATGTTTTCAATGAAACAAAACGCCCTTGTACTCCTGATACCATTTACTTACCTTTCCACCTTCATCTTGCTTAAGGTTTTGCATGATTTTATTCCATCTGCAGTCTTGCTGTTGCATAATTTTCATGTGCTTACAAAACTCATGGTAATCAGACTGTTGTGTTGTACCTTGCATTAATGACATTTTGATTTCTGCATTTTGCTCTGTTAATTCACTAAATTCCTCTAAACCTTGTGGTAACCTAGACAAGACATCTGCAATAATATTCTGACTTCCTGTAATATAAAGGATCTTGAATTTCAATTCTTGTAAATATAGACACCACCTAGCTGAACTATGGTGCAATAGTTTACACTTTAAAAGAAATGACAGTGACTGATGGTCACAGTAAACTCTGGTATTCTTACTCTACAAAAAATATTGAAACTTTTTAAATGCCCATAATACAGCTAAACTTTTCAATTCTGACACAGAGTAAGATCTTTCTGCTTCTGCTAATGTTTGACTAGCAAAACTAATGACCTTAGGTACTTACTTACCTTGTTCTTCTCGCATCTGGAACAAGCATGCCCCCAGTCCCTGAGATGAGGCATCTGTGCACAGACAAAAATCCTTGGACATGTCAGGGTGGCTAAGAATGTTTGCCTTGACTAATGCCTGCATAATGTTACTAAAGTCTTCCTGACTCTTATCATCCCATAACTAAGGCCTATTTTTTGGTAATAAGTTGAGTAATGCATCACTGTTCATCAGTTGCTGTGGTACAAATTTACGAAAAAAGGATGCTAGTCCTCAAAAAGTTTAGTTGTTTTTCATTCCTTGGAGCTGGACAATTGCATATGGCATCAAGGTTTTTTTTGACCAGATAATATGCCTTATTCTGACACAATATTTCCTAAAAATTTGAGTTGTTCCTTACCAAAACTAGACTTTTTTAAACTGGCTGTTACTCCATAATCTGCAAATCATTGACGTACCTGTTCAATCAGTCTAATATGTTCTAAACAAGTGGGTGTGGCTATTAGCATGTCATCTACATAAACAGTGCCTTTGCTAAGCAGTTCTGGTCTTAAGACGTTGCCCAGTGGAGGTATAAACATGCGCTAATGTTCAATCCAAAAGGTAGAACATGGAATTCCTCACTTCTGCCACCCACAAACAAATGCTGTATACTTTCGACTTTCTTTGTGGAGCTTTATTTGCCGGTATGATTCTGTGAGAACGAGTATACTGAAGTATTTTGTATTGCACTATTTGTCCAAGTTGTCTAGTCTGATGCTTAGTGGTTCTAAAATCTTATTAATACCTCAAGCACCGAGAACTAATCTTACAGACCTGTCTGGTTTACTTACTGGTAATATAGGACTACAATATGGTGAAAATGAAGGTTGTATAATTCTCCATTTAATCATATATTTGATCTCTTCCCTTACTGCCTCTCATTTTGCCCATGGAAGAGAATATGACATTACACAAAATGTTTCATGTGGATAAACTCCTGTTTCCTTACCGAAAACATTTGCATATTTAAATAACACGTTAGAAAGTTTTGGTCATTGGGTATCATTTAGTATCTGTGATTCACTTACTTCTTGCTCTACCATTTCGTAACTAATCTCAGTGTTTGCTTCTTGTTCAGTATCAAATTTGTTTGTATAATTTACAGTTGGAAAGGAATATTGTACTATTACATTTGACCCTGGTTTTTTTTTTTTTTTTTTTTTTTTTTTTTTTTTTTTTTTTTTTTTTTTTTTTTTTCATCAGGTGTTTTGACTAAATCGATAGGAAAAATCTGATCCTTTACATAAAAGTGGTATTTACGATTACCAATGTCAATCTGTGTTTTGTATGTTCTAAATGTGTCCATGCCAATAAGACAATTAACTATGAGTTTGTCAATTATAAGAAAATTGCACTTCACTGTATAATGTTCAATTTTTTATGGAATAAGTGCCTGATGTAGTCTTACAGCCTGTAGCAGTTTGCACCTTGCAATTCTGGACAGGAAGTGTTTGAAATTTACCTCTTCTTCAATTCACAGAAAAATGTGTTTCACATTATGTTGGTAGTTGAACCTGTATCTAAAATTAACTGTGTGTCAATATTAAATATTTTCACCTTAATGATTGCTTGTACTTGTTCTTCATGGATATTATTTGTTGTATCTAACTCATGCTGATACAGATCATCCTTCATGTCACCTTGTTTGTCAAATCTTATGAAACATATTTGTCGTTTTGCTTTGCCCCCACACCCAGAGAGGTCAATAGCCTGGGGCTTAACTATGACCGGTTGGTGTTTTCTGACAGTGTAGTGTGACTTAATTCCTTATCTGGAGTAATTTCAGTTAGTTGCACAGTGTGGGTACTTCGCCAATTTGTGTTGTTGGCTGCTGTGCCATTATTTTGCTGCCCAAAGGTCAACTGCAGTATAACGTAAGGCATGGCATTGTTGCCATGTGTCGGCCACTGCTGTTTCTGTTTATATTCGGCATATGGCCTTGTGATGGTGGATTGTGATTTGATCATGAATTGAAATTACTCCTGTTGTTTCAAAAATTTCTTTTAAATCATTTGTTTTTTCCATTCCCATTACCGTACTTGTTACCTCTGGGTATGTAACTTTGCTGTTTCATGTACCACCCCTGCTGTGTGTTTAGATCACATTTCACTGCCTGATTTACATAACTATGTTGTTGTTGTGCCTGATTTTCTGTTGCTCTATTCAGTACAGGTCTTTCCTTATAGATTAAGTCGATAGAATCAAGCACTGACAGAAAATATTCAGTGTCATGCTCTGGCGTGGTGACTAATTTTTCTCTAATGTGCAATGGTAAATGGCTTTTCAAAAATTTTAACACATCTAGCTGTGATATTGGGTTCATCCAGTAGCATGTCCTGTTCAGGTATTTTTCAAAGTATCCGGGTAGACTATTGTATTTGTCACTGAATGGTGCAGGGTTGAAAACCTCATGTCTGAGTGTTTTTTGTATTGCCTCAGACTAGTATTTGTTGAGGAAAGCTAATTCAAATTGGATATAAGGGCTGCAACGTTTGACCACTTCAGTTGCTCGTACAAGAACATCACCTTGCTTATATACCATGACAAATCTGATTTGCTGTGCTTCTGTCCAGTTGTCTGAGAATACATGACGAAAAGCACTGATAAATACTACTGGGTTCCTTCTTTTACCTACGGTAGTGAATGTAGGAAACTCTCAATATCTCAGCAAACCTTTGTCTGCAAAAATAGTTGATAGACGCATGGTGTTTTTGGTTGTATTTATGTTGTTATTGTAGTTGCCTGTAATTCTGGTTGGTAATTGCTCAGGTGTTGGAGTTATGGGTAAATTTACTTTTTGCACTCAACCACTGTCACTGGCACCTGCTGTAGGACTCATAATAGTTTATGGATAAATACCAACAGGTTGTGGTTTGTTCACTGTAGCCTGTTTGTTATTTACATGCATATTTCGAGATCCAGTAATATTTTATTCTAAAAGACGGATCCTACCTTCCACGGCTTGTAGATTAATGTTTACCTTGTTCAGCATTTCATTTTTTTTTCTGAATAGCTTTTTCTACTACATCTGTGTATAACTTACAATCGGCTACTAACTTCTCTGCAATGGTATTACTCTTATCTAACATACCTGCTTCAGCTTGACTAATGATACCACTTAGATTTTCATCTATCTTCTCTCTCTACTTCTTAGCACATGCAGAGTCAACTTCTAACATTGCTACCCTCAAAGTAAGCACTTCTGCAGCTAGAGGTAGACATTCACAGTCTTTGTTTAGTTTGTTAATGACACTGGTTACCTTTTTTACTGTTAAACACAACAGATTTTTTGTGGCTTCAATAATTGCGTTCACGTATGTGATTTTCTTTATCTGTTGCTCTACTAGATCATGATGGTCGTTGAAAGAATCTACCTTCTGTTTTAACTATGTAATGTTACTGTTAGCTTCAGAAAGTACTTCATGCTTTACTTGTTTTTTCATATCATTCAATTTTTTGTTGATTTCAGTGCAAACATTTTTGGATAAGTCATTGAATTTCTGTGAGATCATGTATTGCAAATCCTTGAATACTTGTTTTTCAAAATGGTTCAAATGGCTCTGAGCACTATGGGACTTAACTTCTAAGGTCATCAGTCCCCTAGAACTTACAACTACTTAAACCTAACTAACCTAAGGACATCACACACATCCATGCCCGAAGCAGGATTTGAACCTGTGACTGTAGCAGTCACACGATTCCAGACTGTAGCGCCTAGAGCTGCTCGGCCACCCCAGTTGGCTAATACTTGTTTTTGTTCTTGTTTCATTGTATTTAGATCTTGTGTAACAGTGTTTTATTGCTGTTTTACCATGTTCATGTCTTGTGTCACATTATCAATTTTGGTAATCGTAACTTGCTTCATATCACGGAAATTTGTGTTGAGACTATCTAATTTCATGTTTATGTTGGATAATAACTGCCATAGCAGTACATCAGTTGTACTACTGTGGTTGCTGTCAGCTGCACTTTCCAAATTAATGTTTGTGTTGTGAACAAGTGGTGTTTGTAGCGTGTTGTCAAGATTCAAATTTGTATCACTTTTCAGTGTTTCCTTCATGAGCTGTATATCACTCTGGGAGATGCGTGATATTGTCTCATCAATTGTAAACATTGTGTCATCAAGGTTATTCTGCTGTGGAGCATCACTGTCATTTGTTACACCTGCGACACTCGTCTCTGACCTGCTTAAACTTTCTGCAGGAGGCATGCATGGCACCTGAACTTCAGTTGTTTGACCACACAATTCTATGCCATCTTGGCTGATTGTGTTTTCACTGTTGCTATCAACAATGGACATATATTTTTCTACCATGTTGTATGAATATGCAAAAAATAAAAATTTCACAAAAAACATGGTAAAATATCATATGCTAATTATTACACTTGATAATTGTAATTTACATGATGTCAAAGCCTTTTTATGTCATTATGATACACAAACTATTGTGTTGCAATCCTTTATGTTCTACTCACAATGTGTAACACACTGAAAAATTCCTGTAAATTTTCCACAATAAAATTCAAGGAAGGAAATAATGAGGAAAAGGTTTCCATCTACATCAAAAGTGGTGCTACCAAGCATAACCATGCAAGCAACTTGCATAGCCATCCTATCTTTGCTGTGCTGAACAAAACAGCTTACTATGGAAAATTTTATGTAACCTGTGTCCGATTCTTATTTCTTTCCAAAATTCTCTCTTCAATTTTTGCATTTTTGCTTTTCTTGCTCCCTGTTGAGATTCATGCAAATAGAAGATACAGACAACTAGTTTTTATGACTAATAACAATATCATAGAAATTTCTTACTATAACAGTGGTTAAACTTACAACTGGTGCCCTTTAGTTGTGGCACTTAGGTCGCCAGTTGTATTACAATAAACAAATAAAAAAAAGTATAAATGGAAAAAATTCAAGTATAGTATAATTGCATTATTAGTAAATGTTCTGCATATACAAAATTGTGCTATTTGGACTTTGTCTCTTACATTTCAATTGTAGATGCAGGCAGCTGACTCCAAGAATACCAGTGCATCTCAAAAAATGAAGAAAATCCTCCCAACTTGGCTCCACATCACTTCAATAAAAATATTTAATACTGTTGTTAAGTCTTCTCTTATTCAGAATCACATATAATACATAACACTCCTAACATGTCATACTTTGAGTTATCTTTCTACATATGAGAGAGAGAAACAAAATCATGTACTGTACAAAGAAAAATGAATGATGTTTTTTGTTCATTTGTCTGCACCTTATCGTGCATTCATAATTAATGTCTTCAATGACGGTTATGGTTGATCGCTATTTCATTTTTATTTTGAATGAATTTTAACTTAACAATATCTGGGGGGTCTTACACTATGTACCTACACAACATACACGATTTACATATAAGCAGTAAAGACAGTACGCTATATCAATTTGCAGATGACAGCAGCAGCTTAATTACATGAAGTAGCAATATTCAAATATGGTGTAGTGTTTTGGGGAAATTGTGGAGCTAGTCAGAAATCAGTTAGATTGCAGAGAAATATTATTAGATTAATGGAAGGGTTAGATCAAAGATCACCATGCAAGCCACTATTTAGAAAAAATTAAATACTACTACTTCCATGTATTTATATACTTGAAAAGGTAATTATTATAAAAGAAAAACTAAACAGTGACAGTCCAAGCATCACCTGTAATGGATCTGTACATAGCTACCACACAAGACAAATAAATGATCTACATGTACAACAGACAAACACAGCACTATTACAGAAAGGCATACTCCACCCTGGCATCAAATTGGACAATGCACTATCCAGATCCACAAATATAATAATGGACTTACACAAGTCCAAATCAACTTGAAGGATTACTTGTCGTGCACTGCTTCAGTACAGTAAGGGAATACCTAGAAAAACAAAACTGCCTCATTGATAAAGACTGTTTCTATAAAATGTGTAGAGTTTTGCATAATTTTATCTTTCATTAAAATGATGTCAGAAAAGAAAAGAAAAAATCAAGGAATGTGTATTGTAATTAATGAATGGTCCAATATCTTTTGTACACTAAACAATCCTAGAGTCTCAGGACTAATAAATAAAAATAAAAAATAAATTTAGGAGATTAGATGGATAGATTGAATAACTAATACGTAGATACTTAATGAAATTGAGAAAAAAAAGAAATTTGTGGCACAACTTGACTAAATGAAGAGACCGGTTGACTAGGCAATTCCGGAGGCATTAAGGAACAGTCTACTCAATAATGTAAGGAAGTTTTTAGGGTGAAAACTGTAGAGGGATACCAAAGTTTGAATGCAGTAAGCTGGTTCAAAAGTTGGTTGTTGCAGAATTATGCAGAGCTGAAAGGACTTTCACAGGATTGAATAGTGTGGAGAGCAGTATCAAACCAGTCTTCAGATTAAATACCACAACAACATAAGTAATTGTGTTGAACTTTTTGTTTAATTTAACTTTGCATACCATGGGGGCCTATGTATTTTAAATAAATCTTATAATTTATATGTATGTTTAACTTCATAGTGAGATTTGCTTTCTTTTCAGTCATCTGTTTTTACTCTAAAATGTTATGAGTGTATGATCGCCTATGATTTTCGCATTCTGTACTGTTTCTTTCTTTATCATTTGATAAAATATAGTCAATAACATTTGTAGTACCATTTGATCATTGCTAACAAGGAACCCCTTGAGTGAGAGGTTGCAAGTTTTCGGTCTTTAGTAAGAGTTACTTAAAAGTGTTGTGTTAACACTTATGACAGGAAAAATACTGGCTACTAGTGACTCATCATGTGCATCAGGAGAGCAACAGAAAATGAGTGTCCAGAACATGTAGAGATCAGTCTTCTATGGGATTTATGTGTTACACTTCAGAAAATGGACATCATTAAGATTCAAGAAATGTTTAAAACAAACCATTAACTTGCCCCATAAACACTGAATGAAAAATTATGCATCATAGTGATCATGAAGGTTCCCACCATTAAGATTGAAGGTGAACTCCTTGGGAGTTACAAACTGTACAGGACATTCAGCTAGGTATTCGCTCTTAAAGAATGCATATAGTATCATATTATTGGTGTAATGGGGTGATGACAACTGATGAAATGTGATGGCATGCAAGTGAATGTGAAATAGATTGTTATGGAGCTTATTGCAGAATTGGCTATGTGTTAAGGTGTAGCTGAAGAAAAAACAAACATCCAGGGGCTGAAATCATCTAGTTGTTCCAGGTGGTAACAATTGCAATGTCACACACTTTTCAGAAGGGTTATTTTACTCTAAAGGAGTATGATTTTTATATGCAGGCTAGGAATTAAGCAAAAGCCAGTTATTTTGACCACCTGTTGGCCAAAAGCAGTGCTCATGCCATAGTTGTAGTTCTCTTTCATCATTTTCCCAGCCTTACTTGCTATGATGTTAATATTCCCTATTGCTCTTGCAAGATCACACACATGAGAAGGAATCTTAGAGGGCGGAGCACCTCCACCCTCTTGCAGCACAATAAAAAACTTTTCAGCCGATTTACCACCCAGATTAACAGTTGACTTACTTGTGTACGAATTCATTAAGGCATTGATATTAGTTTATCTTGATACAATTCTCTTGGTACCTCTTATTTCCAGGGTTTCTTTCACATGCATTTCCTCTTCAAATTCTGATTGGTCAGAGTTGAACACAAATTCCTTACTGAATGATGGGATATGTTTGTTTATCTCATTAAAAATTTTTTGGGCTGATTCCACAGTTTTTATGCATCGGCCGGTTGACACTTTGTTTGAAATTGTCTTCCAATACTGTAGCACTGTTTGAAGTTATGCAACCATCCACTGCATCCCTTGAAATCACAGGTACTTACGTTGAGCACAATTTGATGTGCATAAAATGGCAGGCTACTATCATAGACAACACTGCAAATTATATTGAGCATCCTTGAAATGCACAAACACCAGTTTTTGTAACAAGTGCACCTTGTCCTCCCTACAATATCCACAGTTTTCTTGTGCACAACATGGTCATATTGCTGTGGACTTATTGAAGATCTGACCATAATTTTTTTTTTATTATTTTTTGTTTATTTTATTTTTTTTTTTTTTTTTTTTTATATGCTGCAGATGATTTTCTGTGTACATAATTATGTTTAGTATCATTTCCTTGGACAATGATTGTGCATTACTTCCTTGGAGATGGGATTTGTGGCTTCATGTCCAACAAGAATGATGAACTATATTGTTCAATACCTGGTTCAGTGTAACTTTCACTTGTTAAGGACATATTGTCATCGCTGTACTTTTCATGTGCATTATCCGCACATTCGAGCATACACAACACTGCACATTTCACTGACCCATCTGGCAGAAATGCTAATATTTCATCTGTCACTTCTTTTTCACTCTGCAAAATTCCTTGGGTGCTTTCCAACAAAATGTCAACTTCCACAACTGTTGTTTAGATATAAAGCAATGTTTGCTTTGTTATCAGTACCGTTGCTCTGCTTTGTACCAACACAACTAGCACTGTAGTTCTGTTGTGAGTTACTCATTGACTAAGCAGTTCAACTATGCTTCATAGCCTCATGCTGTGTTCACCATTGGATACCTCCAGTCCCACCCCCTGTTGTCAGTAGCAGCCAATATTATGGTCGCATGGTAGACAAAATATGGAGCATCAAATGGGGTCCCTTGTAAGTGCGTTTTCTATTTCTTTTCTTTGTGAAGAATATTCTCAGGAAAACATTTCAAATTCCATTAACGTATAACCTCTCTTCAGTTATGGTATCATACTTAAAATTTCTCACTAAAGATTCATTCTTTGGTTTCTTACCTCCTCTTACATTAAAATCCCTTATGCTCACACTGTGTCCATGAAGTATGACTAAACTGACAATAATATGAACATTAGAAAATGGAACACTTCTACTAATTTTTATTTAGAGACAATACATTACTAGTTGTCAATATCTAAAGACAGTGACCAACTTAAAGTCTGCAAAAAAGAACAACAGAAAGTTCTGATTTTTGCTGATGGTCATGGTTGTTATGTGGTGGAAAAGGTGGCAGACACACAAAAAAACTTAAGTATGCTGGTTGTTATAAAGCCAGGAGCTGGTAAGATGTGACAAACTCTATTTTAAAAGACATGAGAAACTGGACTGCAAAGACTATGACAGAATTTGTGCAAATGCAAAAGATGTTGCAACAGATAAGGGTAGTGAACTCATCACAGTTCTTGAAAGTGTGTTATTCAAATTAAGTAACACAACTTTAGCTGTTGTAAATCAAGTACACAGATACAACATACCTCCTTCGTCATGAGTAAATAAGTTATAGGAAAAGCAAACAGAGAGATAAATGGAATGTGCAGGAAATTTCTTTATGTGGGCTTAGTAGAAGTAAGCATGTTACATAGATCCACGCATACCAGCCATGGCCATCATGTAAGTTACAGGAGTAAACAGTTCTTGGCAAAAGAATTCTATAGTTAAGTAAACTTGAGCTAAAGGAGTCACAGTATACTCTGGGCAATTTTATCACAAAGAAAGATTCTAATTCTTACAAAAAGAGTGAATAATACATATTTTCTGGAAAGCAGTTTGTATCACAAAAAATGTGACACAGAACTAAAATGTTAACACACACTAAAGATTGCACACCAGAATGTGCATTCACTAACAAAGAACAGTGATGAAAAAAACACACTTCTCACAAGGGAACGGAGGGGTATTTCAGTTTTATGTTTTTGCAAACTTGGTTATAAAACAGTCTGTTGCTATAGAACAAAACTTTAATAACTTTAAAGCTGTACTAGATATTAAGAAATGATTTTCAGCATGTGATAAGATAACTCATGAAGTTTTTTTATACCTTCCAGGTTATGCAATTTTGGCACAAAATTGAACTTGAACACCTGAGAAAATGTTGATGCCATGGGAGAAAGCTGAGAGTTTGGTCTGGTTCATACAGACAGTATCTGATATCCAAGTGCAACAAAACTTTTTTACGCAATATGGAGGGCATCCACAGTCCCGACTGACTATAAAGGCTTAGCTAACATAATTTATGGAGACAGATAGCGTTATCCATAAAAATGGACAGGTCACCCATTTGTTTCAGATGGTAATGTGGGATAAGGTACAGCATGCATTGCAAGGAGTCACAAAATTGGTATGTGTGGCGGCCAGAGAGTTGGAAATGAGATGATCAACAGTGCACATTGTCTTGCATAAGAGGTTACGGCTGTATCTCTATCTCTACGAGATGCAGCTTCTTTAGGCATTAAAACCTATAGACCAATCTTGGCACAAACAATTTATAGTGGACATGCTAGGCAAGACTGAAGCAATGTTTCATGTATCTGACAAACTGAATCATCATAATGTTACAGAGTTCACAGCATCCTCATGTTATACATGAAATTGAAAGAGACAGTCCCAAGGACAATGTTTGGTCTGGAATGATGCACAGTTGCATCATTGGTCCGTTCCTTTACAGCAGTAAACAGTAGTGTGTATCTGGACATGTTACAAGAGTTTCATGTGCCACAGTTGGAACACCTGCAACATGATGACATATTCCTGCAGGACTGGGCACCACCCCACTGGACCCTAAATGTCTGTCAGTTTCTATATGAAAAGTTTCTGGATAGGTGGATTGGACCAGATGGTCCAAATGGATGACTGCAATGATTCTCTGGACCAGATGGTCCAACTGGATGACTGCAATGATTCTCTGACCTCACACCATTAGACATCTTCCTGTGGGGTATTGCAAAGGATCTAGTGTTCTGAACCAAGGGTAGTGACCTGCAGGAGGAAGGCATGCTTTTGCAATGCATTTGAACTTATCACCATGGAGATCTTCAGTCATATATGGAGAGAAATGAAATTCTGACCAGACATTATCCATGCCACTAAAGCTGCACGCATTGACTAGTGTGAATGAGGAAACAAAACTTTATGAGTAATCTTACCACATGTTGAAAATCATTTGTTAATATCGAGTATAATTTTAAAGGTACAAAGTCTTAAGTTGTAAAGATTTTATGTGTGTACAGACCTCCTAATGCGAATATAAGTGATTTTTTCCAAACAACTTGGCCTTGCTCTAGATAAACTCAACATTTCTTTGAAAACGGTCATACTCAGTGAAGATTTTAACACTGACTCTCTGTGGCAGAGCTCTCAAATAAAACAATAGTAACTATTATAAATCCCTATAAACTGCATGTGACAGTTAGTTCTCCAACACATACAACAAAGACTTGTGCCATTCTCCTTGATTAGCTATGTGTAGAGGTCTGAGCAGATAAGAAAAAAGGATTCTGCATCCACAAGACTTTTACCTACATCTCCACACGTTCCTTGTCAGCATCAACAAATATTAAAGTTTTGGAAAGCAATTTCAGTTGCCATTGCTCTGACAAAAAGGTTGTGCCCAGCCTGAATTTTTCTCTGGAGAAGTCTGCACTTGGCTTTGATGCAAATTAAGGGTGGATATATTTGAATGACAGTTGTGTATGTGTGTGTGTGTGTGTGTGTGTGTGTGTGTGAGAGAGTGTGTGTGTGTGTGTGTGTGTGTGTGTGTGTGTGTGTATGTGCATTAGCATTTTTTTCCCCAATAACTCAAAGCTTTGTTTTCCAATGAGTGGTCTTCTTTAGCACAGAAGTATTTACATTCTCCCATTCTTACAACATTAATAATCTTTTTTTTATGTAACTGTGACACAAAAGTATTTATTTCTTTTTATGTAGAAAGCCATTCAGTGTGAGTGAATTTTGTACCTGATTTTTAACATTTTAGAAAGGTTCTCATGATTTAGATAACAATGTTTCAATACAAAATGGCTTGCCATATTCTTGATACATTCAGCAAATAATAGCAGTCCGCAGCTGATAGTCTAATGGCTAGCGTTGCTGCCTCTGGATCACGGGGTCCCGGGTTCGTTTCCTGATGTGTTGGGGATTTTCTCTGCCAGGGGAACTGGGTGTTTGTGTTGCCCTCCTCATTTCATCATCATCATCATCATCATTTGTGAACATGGGAACATGGTGAGATTGGACTGTGTAAAGATTAGGACTTTGTACAGGCGCTGATAACCGTGCAGTTGGGCACCGCCCAAACCAACCATCATCATCAAATAATAGCACACTGACATAATTTTTGCAAATTTTTCTGTGGGTAATGTACTAGCCTCCTTGAAACTCTCACATGTTAACTGAAATTTTCTTACTTAAATTATATTTTTCTCATCTGAAGATATCTCTGAAAACACCTGATTATCGAAACCTATTTTTCTGATAATATATTTCATTATTTTATATCCATTTCGTAATATTGATCTTGTGCCATGAAAATTAGTAATCATAACTGTCAACTTTAACAATCTAAAAATAAATTTAGAGTATACATAAAATTGTTATGCTTCAGTTTTGATGCAAACAAAATTTTTGTCTTCATTTGTAATTTTTCTAATCTTATTATCAATAATGAAGTCAATTTCATGCAAATAACAGGAAGTAACTATTTTTCAGTGTCACAAGTTGCAGTCTCTGTTATTAAACATTAGGCATACAAATCTTCATGTAAATAATGATTTTCAGAAAACAGTATGTAAACTAAATCTGAAAAACAGTGTGAATTAAGACAATCATGTTTGTACTAATTTGGACTATATCCTGTTCCAGAAAGTAGTGCAAGCTGGGTTTTAATATATACACAAATTTCTGGCACCAAGTGCATCAGAGTGGGTTTAGCATCTATTGTGTTTGGTATGTGTTGCTCCCATGTTGATTATGTTCTTTGTATTGCTCAAGCAAGTTGCACAATGTTTATTATGTCAAATATGTGATGATAAATTGTGTTTCCAGAACATGCAAACAAAGAACAAATTGGTTGAAAGCAACATAATGTCCCAGCAACTTGTCATTTAAGCGTCTCTGGACAAAATCTTTTTAATAGTTCATAGAGGAACAAAGGAGCGAGGCCTAACACTGAGATCAACTTTACAAGTCAATTATTATTTACCTGCAAATATAATGCATTTGCTCTTAGTGCATATTTCAACATTTTTCAATCTATAATACACTCCTGGAAATCGAAAAAAGAACACATTGACACCGGTGTGTCAGACCCACCATACTTGCTCCGGACACTGCGAGAGGGCTGTACAAGCAATGATCACACGCACGGCACAGCGGACACACCAGGAACCGCGGTGTTGGCCGTCGAATGGCGCTAGCTGCGCAGCATTTGTGCACCGCCGCCGTCAGTGTCAGCCAGTTTGCCGTGGCATACGGAGCTCCATCGCAGTCTTTAACACTGGTAGCATGCCGCGACAGCGTGGACGTGAACCGTATGTGCAGTTGACGGACTTTGAGCGAGGGCGTATAGTGGGCATGCAGGAGGCCGAGTGGACGTACCGCCGAATTGCTCAACACGTGGGGCGTGAGGTCTCCACAGTACATCGATGTTGTCGCCAGTGGTCGGCGGAAGGTGCACGTGCCCATCGACCTGGGACCGGACCGCAGCGACGCACGGATGCACGCCAAGACCGTAGGATCCTATGCAGTGCCGTAGGGGACCGCACCGCCACTTCCCAGCAAATTAGGGACACTGTTGCTCCTGGGGTATCGGCGAGGACCATTCGCAACCGTCTCCATGAAGCTGGGCTACGGTCCCGCACACCGTTGGGGCGTCTTCCGCTCACGCCCCAACATCGTGCAGCCCGCCTCCAGTGGTGTCGCGACAGGCGTGAATGGAGGGACGAATGGAGACGTGTCATCTTCAGCAATGAGAGTCGCTTCTGCCTTGGTGCCAATGATGGTCGCATGCGTGTTTGGCGCCGTGCAGGTGAGCGCCACAATCAGGACTGCATACGACCGAGGCACACAGGGCCAACACCCGGCATCATGGTGTGGGGAGCGATCTCCTACACTGGCCGTACACCACTGGTGATCGTCGAGGGGACACTGAATAGTGCACGGTACATCCAAACCGTCATCGAACCCATCGTTCTACCATTCCTAGACCGGCAAGGGAACTTGCTGTTCCAACAGGACAATGCACGTCCGCATGTATCCCGTGCCACCCAACGTGCTCTAGAAGGTGTAAGTCAACTACCCTGGCCAGCAAGATCTACGGTTCTGTCCCCCATTGAGCATGTTTGGGACTGGATGAAGCGTCGTCTCACGCGGTCTGCACGTCCAGCACGAACGCTGGTCCAACTGATGCGCCAGGTGGAAATGGCATGGCAAGCCGTTCCACAGGACTACATCCAGCATCTCTACGATCGTCTCCATGGGAGAATAGCAGCCTGCATTGCTGCGAAAGGTGGATATACACTGTACTAGTGCCGACATTGTGCATGCTCTGTTGCCTGTGTCTATGTGCCTGTGGTTCTGTCAGTGTGATCATGTGATGTATCTGACCCCAGGAATGCGTCAATAAAGTTTTCCCTTCCTGGGACAATGAATTCACGATGTTCTTATTTCAATTTCCAGGAGTGTATTTATATTTATTTATGGACATTTAAGTAAGGGATGTGCATTATAAATGGGAAGTAAAATGAAGGTCTAGCACAAGTTGTTATATGTTGCATATTGTTAAATGTTGGCCACATAATTGGTCACCACAATGACAAATTGTATGAACATGTTCCAAGTGTTGCATCATATACTTGTAAATATACTTAACACAAATGTTGATATATTCACCGATTTTTACCAAACATTATTTATGGCATATATGATTAACAAATTGCTGTGAGATTATGAAATGAAAATTCCAAAGAATACCTTGTCTTAGATGAGCCTAGTTATCATATTGTGGTAGCTTTTCAAAGTTGTGCAATTTAGTTCTGTTACTGCAAAAGAAACATTAATTTTCTGTAAGGTAGCTGCTCGTAGGATGGAAATAGAATGCACATTTAAAAGTGTGCAAAACCAGGAAGAATAACATGTTGCCATCTTTAGTATCACCAGTTGTTAATAATGCAATACCCTTGTACAGGGCACTGAACAGTGTAACTTATATAGTGGTACTCCATCCTCTGAAATAAGGAAAGAAATTTAATTGTTAACTTTAATGAACTGTCTCACACCAGTTCATGTTCCATAAAAAAAGTAGACCTCTGGTAGTGAACAATCAAATGGGTAGGCACACTGCGGAGAATTGTCGCTAGCTGTGAACAATCAAATGGGCTGGCGCAGCAGAGCCTTGTGATCTGTCAGCCTTTCCTTACATGACTGCCAAACTCATTCATGTAGCGTCAGCCAGAACTTACTTCACAAACTGCATGAAAATATAATGTTGTGGCAATACATAGTCACTAGGTGCAGGTACCTCAGGTGCAACTAAAGTGCTTGTAGCCAAAAGCTAATAATGGAAATAGGCTTCCATTTTATGTGTATCCTGTTAACATTCCAAGAATCCCCACAGACTTCAGGTTTTCAGATAACTTTACATCAGGCTTGCAGTGCTGATTTATTGCTCGCAGCCAACAAAATTTTAGGAAAAGCTTGTAATAAGATTGATATTGTCCTTTAATTTTTAACCAAAGAACAATTATGGCTGATACCCACAGATAACTTGTGGATATCCACAACTGTGCATCATTTTATCTGCAAGGTAACTATTACTGTGGATATCCACATCAGCACAGACAAATATGGACAAGTGTATTTCAGAAAATTCTGATACTGACTGCAATTAATAATCATTCCTGTAAAACAACATTTTGACCAGAGTGCAGAATGTTATCCATAAAAGGAGTTACAGTCAGATAAATATTGAATACGTTCAGTACTGAATTAGTGGAAATTTTTTTATCCATTTTCAAGCCTAACTTTGATATAACTTTTCAAAAAAAGGAAAGTAATTACCAGAAGTACAGACAGATTCAAAAACTGAGTTACATATTATATTAGGTTGTTCATATATTGTTCTTAGAACAAACCTGTCTTAAATTTTTATACTGAAGAATTATAGAGACCTATTAGAACTACAAAAGTTGTTAGAGTTAAATTATATGTTATTCTGGAAATAGTGAATGCCATGTCTGACTATAGGATTAGCAACTCTATTATTTTGCAGATGTTACTGCTGGTGAAACTATAAACCCTCCAAAGTCACCTGGTCAAGTTATGTTTGAAAATTCCTTAGGTCATGAGTTGTATGTTAAGACCCACATGTCTTATGCTCCGGGTGAACAAGTGAATCGAAAGTAAGTTTCTCTGCGTTCTATTACTTCTTTTGTTTTCTCTTATAGTTCTAAGTAATATACACTGCCAGAAAAAAAAATCTGTCACCCTTTTAGAGGTTTTCAGTTCACTCAGGATTTATTGTTGCAACAGTGCACATGGAGTACGTGAAATGATTACATTTACAGACCAATGGCACAAGCAGTCCAGGTCTAAGGTACCTAGTAATTGACCCATGGTGAAATACCCACATTAGTACATCATGTAGCCTCCAAGGGCAGCAATACAAGTGCTGACACTGGCAACCAGTTGATTGCACACATGACAAATAGTGTCCTAAGATACATTACACCACACCTGCTCAACCTGTTCATATAGTTTTGTGAGAGTTGTTAGTTGAGGGGTTGCACGAGCCACTTCTTATCCCATCACATCCCACATGTGCTCAACTGGAGACAAGTCCAGAGATCATGTTGGCCACAGAAATTACTGCACATCTTGCAGAGCACATTGAGTTTCATGGGTGGGCAGTGTTTGGGTGAGCCTTATCCTGTTCAAATCACACATGACCTTCCTGTTGCGAGAATAACAAAAGAATGGGTGTAAAAATATTCTGAATGTACCATGCACTGGTTAGTGTCCCATCCAGGAACACCAAATGTGAATGAGAGATGTGGCTTATTGCAACCAAGACCATAAGGCTTGGGGTAGGGTCAGTGTGTCATGGAGGAATGCATTCTGTGAAGTGGCACTCAACAGGTTTACACTTGCATTCAGGCAGAATCTCTTTTCATCACTGAAGACCATGATGATGCGCCATTCCATGTTCCAAGCGATCCATTGATGGCACCAGTGCACATTGATGCTGTTGTGGAAGATAGGCTGGAGGTGCACATGCCCATAGCGCCAGTGCTAATAACTGGTTTGCAACAGATTGTGTTGACACGACTGGGCTAACGAGCCCTTTTATTTGTGCTATGGTATCTGTATGCTCTGCCACTGCTGCCCCTTACAATACAATGATCCTGGCAGGTGTCTGTGTTGCATGGATGTTAGAACCTTGTCTATGGGTGTGAGAATGTTCACATGACCACTGATACCAGCATTGTTGCACAACTGATGCAGCACAGCCAACTTGCGTGACAGTTCTCTGAAAGGGCCGTCCTGCCATATGGAAGTTCACAATTTGACCTCTTTCAAACTCTCTCAGTTGGCTGTAGGAAGCACAAGTGTGTGTTCATTGCATTGTTGCCTGCTTGCTTCAAACTTTAGCACCACATTGAGCCATCTGGCTGTGAACATTCCCTATTAAAGGATAGACATAGATGGTAGCTATGCCACTATGCTATATGTTGGCAGGCAAAATTAAAATCATTACTTCTCTATCCCTGAGGTGGCATAAACAATCATCGGATCAATATCAACATGGTCTTTCAAGGTGAAGCAATTTCTTTTTTTTCTGGCAGTGTATATCTAAAATGATACCACTCACTGTTTTATTTACTATTCGTGTAAAGTTTTTGCAAAAGAAATCATATATCATAAATTGTTAATTTATTTAAATTATTATAATTTATCAAAAAGAATAATCTTCAGGGATATAGAACAAGTTGATGTGTACATTCACAAAGAGAAGTAACTCTGTAACGGATTTCAGTGCTTGGTGTTCAGTGATCTGTCTTCACAACAGACACTGATAATTTATTTTAAGTAAGCTGAGTTGAATATCTCATCCATATCTAGAGTTATAAAATATTATGCATTTTATTATTTCGTTGATGACCTCATTGCCTTCTGTGAGATATGATACTATTTCTGATATGAAGGAACATTAACTGGTGAAAGGATTGTGTTATTCAGGTGGCTTCCAATTACTGTTCAATGAAATAAAGGTTACGAAGTTTACTAATATTTTCACATACTGAATGATTAACAAAAGATACTTCTGTCCTCACCAGTATTACAAGAACATGTTATCCCCATTTGTAACAGCTCTTCTGACAAGTTTAAAAATTTCTTGGATTCAGAAGTTTGTTGGTGATTTTCTTAAACTTTATCATGCATTGTTGAAGGCTACATTTTACTCTAAGTAAACCTGTGCCTGTCCTTTCATGTATAATATGGAACTGTGTGCAGAATAATACACACTACTCAAAAGAAATGATGACAACTCAAGATGGTTACATCATTACTTCATGCAGAACAGTTGATTCTCAAACATTGCTGTTATTGCTGCTCCATTTCAAAATAAAGAATGAACATTACTGCTGCATTTTCAATTATGCAAAAATATACCAGTGTTTATACAGTACTGACCAAATTCCCCAAATGGTATTAAATACATTCAAAAAATTAGATACGTGGTTTGATTTAAATGGGTTAAAATTAAAACATGGAAAAGAGTCAGTTAAAGCAGTTTAAAACAAAACAAGCACAATTAAATGACATTCCGGCCAGTCACAGAAACCAGGATTTGCTGGAAGCTAGCTGTGTGAAATATCTAGGAATGCAACTGGAGAAAAATCTATCATGGGCCTCACATACATAGTACCTTGCAGATAAATTATATAGCCTAGCATTTGCAATGAGGGTATTGTACAATGCTACCAGTGTGTGCATAAGAGTAGTAGTATATCACAGCTTCTTTGAGTCAGTAATAAGGTATGGAATTGTATTTTGGGGAACTCAAACCATATGTGTTGAATGTTAAAACTTCAGAAAACCATCATTAGAAAAATGCACAAAGTAGGGTGAAGAAATTCATGTCACCCACTCCTAAAAAATCTAAGTATATTAAGTGTTCCCCCACTATACATCTGTGAGCTGATTGTCTTTGTGCACAGTAACCCTAATTTATTTGTAGCAAATCATTTTCAACCTGATTACAACAGTAGGAATCAAAATAATTTTATGCTGCCCACCCACCATTTAAAACTTTATGCTCAAACTCCACATTATATGGGTACAAAAATTTATAACAAAGTGAAAGGAAGACAATTGCTCAGCATAAATTTAGAAACAATCAGAAAAGCCTTATATGATAAACTAGTGCAGAAATGTTACTATTTAGTTGAAGAGTTCATGAACGACAACCTGAAAATTTGAGCAGGCGAGTAGAAGTACTTAGTACTGTTCATTTTTAAAAGATTTTTGCCTTTGAAGAAAAATTATTAATTGCTTAATCCATTAATTATTCCATACAGTATATTCTATTACTCATATTATAAGGAAAATTGTAAACCAATTTTTGTGTTTTGACGAGTCTCCTATACATTAAGTCAATGACTTGAAATAGTATGTTATGAGACAATAAACTTCTATTCTATTCAGGGTTACTAACTGCTGCAGAAAACCCCTCTCCAGTAGATTTGAAATAATTTGGTTCTGCTTACTTTAACAAATGTTTCTACATAGTCAGTAAAAAGCACTACAAGGAGGTGTTTCAAGTATTCACTTTTTTATTAACTTCGTTGTGTTGAAAACACAACCTTTGCAAAATCTCTCTTTACAGAAACTTCAGTGCATCATTTGTAACTGCTTCCAGCATTACTCCTACTCTTCTGTACTATCTTTTTAGAAATATTTTACATGCAATATGCAGCAAGCTTATATCCCTGTATAATATGAGGTGGCATCAAAAGCATTTTCCTTCCATGAGTGGAGTCTTATTTTAAAGATAGGAAACTGAGAGTCACATTAACAAATTATACTATAACTGTGAAACTAATTTCAAAGTGGGGAAACATTCAGTGTGGTGGTGAACTGCAAGATTTGGTACTTGACCCACTCCTGTTGAAGTACTATTCAAAAACTGCAATATGCACTGATGGTGCTAACTGACAAAGAGTCGAAACACGTCAGTTACAAGCACATCCAGAAGAATAATGGAACAAGCCTACAACTAGATCACAGCAAACAATGTATCATTTAATTTTGTGAAGATTCACATTATTTATTCATCCCAACAAGATTAGGGTTATTAGGCTCTTTCTTTCATCCAATTAATCATTCTCTATGGAAAATCCAGGGTGGAATGTACCAATAGTTTGAAAACAATAGTTGCTGCTCACCATATAGTGGAGATGCTGAGTCACAAATAGGCACAATGATAAAGCTGCCAGGAAGTGAGCTTTTTGCCAACAAAGCCTTTGTTGAAAATAGACAACATACATGCAAACACTCAGCAAACACAACTCACACACACATGAGCACAGCCCCTGGCAGCCAGGTGGTGGAGGAACCCAGGGGTAAGGAGGAGGCTGTGAAGGGGAGGGGAAGGGATAACAGGGTAGGGGTGGGGGATGGTAAACTGCTGCTAGTTGGAGCATGCAGGGACAAGGTGGAGAGAGGGTAGGGCAGCTAGGTGCAGTCGGGATGTAGACAAAGGTTGGGGGAGAGGGTGAGGCAGGGGTAGCAGAAAAGGATATAAGTAAAAAGACTGGGTATGTTGATGGAATAGAGGCCTGTATAGTGCTGGAATGGGAACAAGAAAGGGGCTATATCGGTAAGGACAATGACTAATGGAGGTTGAGTCCAGGAGGGTTATGGGAACATACAATATGTTGCAGAGAAAGTTTCCACCTCCGCAATTCAGAAAATCTGGTACTGGTGGGAAGGATCCAGATAGCACAGGCTGTGAAGTATCTCCACTATATGGTGAGTAGCAACTACCCTTTTCATAAGTATTCTCTTTATTTTACCTTATGTTCATTATGATACACATGTTATATGATGTCCTGTATCTCATGTAGAAGCCAATGCTTTAAAATAACTATGACACAAACAGTGGCCATACTAGCAACTATAGCAAAATTTAAAACAGAGTTGATACTCATTAGTGAAAAGTGTAATAAGAAAGACAGATTACTGGCAGGTAAATCTACACTGAGGACACTGGCAGCAATTGACATGAGAAATGGAAGTGGAAGTATAGAGGCAGCTCCTGTCGTGGTATGGTCCTAGCCAGTGTACTATTGGCTAACATCGTCTCACAGCCTTCTCTGTAGCTACATTCCATGCCAACCTGCTGGCACTCAGTGTTATGCCGCAATATCCCCCCAACCCCCCTCCCACCAATGTGACACACCATCATCATGTAGGGAGTGCAACAACGGTGGGGGATTCCGGATGATGGTCACTGCACTGGACCAGAAGCTGTGGCTGCATGGGATGTCAAGCTTCCAGTCGTATCCCGCCATCCAGCCTTCGCTCTGGCAGAAACTTGCTCCAGAAAATGACCAGAAGGGTATGTGTCCACCTCCAAAAGCCAATAACAAGATGGGGTGGGCGTCGGTGGCTGTGGTGTGCATGAGTCCAGCTCCATTGGTGGGATGCGAGGAGGCAGAGGAGTCGAAGCCTTTGTCTCCATAGGATCATCCCGTGGTGTCATGATAACACCCTCTGGTGGCTGCTGTGGCCACACTGTACTCGGGATCCATAAATCTGGGGAAAGAGACACAGGCAGATCACCATGCACATGACATTGGGGAAGCTGATTGTGATGTCGGTGCTGCACACTATCTGGACCTGAAATAAGATACATGCAAGCGCCAAGTCAACGGACGATCTCAACTCATGGCCACCATCTGCTGCCACTAAAAATATCCTGTAAAAGACAATATCATGCCACACGATGCAATACTTCTGGGCTTCCTTTGACAGCAGGAGGAAGATGGAGCACTGTCCGATGGCGGCAACCTTGAAGCAATTTCACCAGCGATGGTCCATTCATGGGTGTGAACAATAGGAGGCAAGAAACAGTTGCAATGCTTGATTACTGGTGGGTGCAGAGTGAAGTTTGGCCATCTGCTGCTTGAAGGTTCTGAAAAAAAACGTTCTACTTTGCTGTTTGACTGTGGATTGAATGGTGCGCTAGTTAGATGCTGTATTCCATTGCTTTCACAGAATCTTTCAAATTCATTTGATGTGAACTGAGGGCTGTTGCCTGACACTATGACTTCTGGTAAACCTTTAAGGCAGAAAGTAGAGGACAATACTTGAATTTGCTACATAACATTGGCCCAACAAAAGGAAACTTGCTAAATGAGTCAACCACAATCAACCAACGAGCATTCCAAAAAGGTCCCGCAAAGTCCATGTGGACACATTACCATGGTGATTGCGACTTAGCCAAGCAGAGAATTTTTGTGGTGGAGCTAATTGATTTTCCAGGCATGCATGACACTGTGATGTCATATGTTCTATATGGGTGACCTTACCCTGCCAAGTGCATTGTCGAGATGCAAACTGTTTTGTATGAACAATCCCCTGGTGTCCTTGGTGAATTAACTACAATACTTCTTTTTGCAAAGCTTTAGGGATCAACACACAACTGCCATTTTGAACTAAAATCACACCTTTCTGTACAGTGAGGCTATGGTGATGTGCAGAGTATCGGTGCACTACAAAGTTCTTTATGCTGAGCAAGAAACGAGGCCAAGATGTGCGAATGTATGGTAACAAAATGTTCACTTCTGAATCAGCTTCCATGGCCTGTGCAATTTTCCTATAGTTCAGCGGGAAAGATTGAAGCAATTCTGAATCCTGAGCATTGATGTGGCAATAAAATGCAGCAGAAGCATCAAGTCTGTATCAGGGGTCATCAATATGATGGCTTTTGCAAATGCCAAGTACAGTTACAAACATAAAATACATTTAGATCTTAGCCTTACAGGTAGTAATTAAACAGTAAATTGATTCTTGTCAAAATACGTTACATCTTACACATATTATTTTTTAATACATTATTTTACAGTTCTTAAATTTAACAACCGAAAATTCGTTGAGTGAATAGAGACACTTTTCAATTTAGAATTCTTTTAGTTTTGATTTGAATTGCTTTTTGTTATTGTTTTTCATGCACTCTGGCAGTTTATTATACCATATCAGTCCATTAGTATATGGGCTCTGGTCTGTCATTTTTAATCTTGTTCTTTGTCGGTAGTAATTCTCTTTGGACCTGTTGTTGTGGTCATGTATATCACTACATTTAGTCACTTCAGTTTTGTGTGAGACAAAAAAGTAATTAATTTATAAAGATACAAAGAGTATATGGTGAAGTAATTGTGTTGTCTGAAAACATCACGGCAAGATTCTTTATAGCCTAGTCGTAACCCTCTTTTTTGTAGCAATAGTACTCGGTTAAGGTGAATGCATCTGCATTACCATGTTGAGCTGTTGGATGATGCACAATTCATACTGGTATTGAGACAACAACAAAGCCCATCATTGCAATTTTTGGGCAGTTCGTACAGGAACCGCTATCGGTGGATGAAACAAAGACTGCAATGGCTTGTGATCTGTCACTGAGTAAGATTGTCTGCTATACAAATAGTGGTGAATTTGGTGACACCAAACACAGTAGCCAAAGCCTTTTTCTCCATTGATTGCATTTGATGTGAAAGCAGTAGACCTGTCTTTATCACCAATTTTGTGCAAAAACACTGCACTGGTTCCATAAGAGGAAGCGTCAACTTGCAATACAACTGGTTTGTCAGGATCAAAGTGAACTAAGCATCAATCCCTGAGCAATGCATCTTTATGTTTTTGAAATGTTACTTGGCACTCATCTGTCCAAACAAAGAGGACATTTTTGAGATGCATCTGATGCAATGGAGCCATGATTTGTGCAGCATTCAAATGGCTCTGAGCCCCCAGAACTTAGAACTACTCAAACCTAACTAACCTAAGGGCATCACACACATCCATGCCCGAGGCAGGATTCGAACCTGCGACCGTAGCGGTTGCACTGTTCCAGACTGAAGCGCCTAGAACTGCTCAGCCACACCGGCCGGCATGCAGCATTCGGTATGAACTAAATATAATAGTTCATTTTCCCTAAAACTGACCACAATTCTGTGACATTGAAAGTAAATGGCAAATCCTATATGGATAACAAATGTGACTGAAGATGATGTTCCCCTTGACTTTTTATGACATGACCAAGATACTGCAACTCAGGATTAAAAAAATCACACTTGTCCAGTCTACTCTTTAGTCCTGCATCAGATAACACATGAAACAAAGTATGCAAATTTGCAATATGTTCTTCAGGTGTATGAACTGCTATGACAATATTGTTCAAATAGTGTGAACAGTTTGGCTCTTGTGCAGTCAGTTGTTCCAAACACCGTTGGAAAATAGCAGGTGTGGAAGCAATACCGAAAGGCAAATGCAAATATTTAAACAAGCCCAAATGAGTATTTACTACACACACTTTTTGAGGTTCTTCATCAAGCAGTATTTGAAGATATGCATTGCACAAATCAGTTTTTGAAAAGTAGCGTCCAGCACCTAATCTGTCTATGAGATCCTCTAGCTGTGGCAATGGAATAAGTATCAATCACTGTTTGTGGGTTGACTGTAGACTTAAAGTCAACACAGAGGCGAATGCAACACAGAGGCAAATGAAACCTGAAGGTTTGGGGAGCAAAATCAGTGGACTTGCCCATTGAGTAGCTTGTATGGGTGCAATAGCTCTGCTATCTTGCAAATCTTTAAGTTCAGCAGCGACTTTGTCCCCGTAATGCAATGGGAACAGATCTGGCCTGCTAAATTTTGGCTGAGGATTGACTTTCAGAGTAATATGAGCAACAAAATTGTTAGCCTTTTCTAAACTTTCAGAAAATACTTTTGGGAATTCTTTTAGCAAGCTAGCTACAATGTCTTGTGCATGGAATGCAGACACTGACAACAGATTGACCTGAATGTTAAAGCCAAACAAATCAAATAATCAAATGAATCAAGACCAAGTATGTTCTCACAGTCATATGATTGTAGCACCGTAAAAGTCACTGTTCACATATGCGAGTGATACATGTCAGCCAAAGTACATTTTCTGAGAACAGGAATGTCTTATCCATTATAAGCCATCAGCTGCATGCTAGTTTTAGACAGGCATGGGGAGCCTAACATTTCATATGTGTGATGATTTAGCAGTGTGACAGAGATACCTGTGTCAAACTGAAATTTCACATGTTTCCCACAAGAAGTAATTGAACAAAATGTTTATTGCCATATCACTGAAGAAACTGCACACTTGCTAGTTTTGCGAATGCCTGTAGTAGACTTTGTATATACTGCATTAATGACATGGGCCTTGTGACTAGATTTTTTTGAGTGGGCCAAATTCTTACGTTTGTTCCATTGCAAACATATGGACTGTACATGTATTTTCCTGCCATAAGCATAACACTGAGCTTGTCGGGATGGGCAGTCTTGGCATTTGTGCCGTGAATAACACTGAGGACCAGACTTAATTCTGTTTGCCTGTGTACCTACCTGCTTATGTGGTGTGGAGCATTGTTTACTCAGCGTGGTGAGTGCAAACTGCCGCTGCTGTATGGGCTAACCTGAAATTACTGGTATATCAGAGCACCGCTTAAATAATTTGATGATTCAGAGGCTTTCTTTACCAGGACACAGATTAGCTGGCTGTTTTTCAAGGGCTTCCTTATGGAGTGGGGGAGCAGCTATGTACGTAAAAAACAGTGTTCCATTTGAGCCCATAGACATATCATGACACTGCACTGAACAGATATTTGAATGTTGTGCAAGGGTAGTTGAATTTAGTGAAATTAAACTTCTAATTGTTTTTGTTTACAGGTCCCCTAACTCTGATTTCAGAGCATTTTTGTTCAAGCTAGAGGGGGTTCTTGATTCACGTTGTAGGAAATACCAGAAATTAGTTATATGTGGTGACTTCAATACAAAATTTGTATATGATGGTGCAAGAAAAAGGATGTTGGTAGAGCTCCTAAATTCATATGATCTGATGCAGACCGTATTTTTTCCAATTAGGGTGCAGGCGAACAGTAGTACAGCCATAGACAATATTTTTATTCATTCTTCATTACTAGATGGGCATTCTGTTAGTAAAAGGGTGAATGGCCTTTCAGACCATGATGCACAAGTTTTAACTCTAAAAGGCTTTTGTACTCAAACAAATGTAACATATAATCACAAACTATGTAGGAAAGTTATCCTTGTCAAGGAACAAGAGTGGCAGGGTGCTTATAGTGCCGATGACATAGATGATAAATATAATGCTTTCCTTAACACATTTCTGATGCTCTTTGAGAGTTGCCTTCCATTAGGACGTTCTAAATGGGATACTAGCAGTGATAGGCAGCCTGGGTGGCTGACTAGTGGGATAAGGATATCATGTAGAACAAAGCGGGAATTATATCAGAATGTTAGAAGTAGTCACAATCAAGCTACAGTGGCCCATTACAAACAGTTTTGTAAGGTGCTTTAAAATATTATTAGGAAGGCAAAGGGTATGTGGTATGCAAATAGAATAGCTAATTCACAGGATAAAATTAAAACCATATGGTCAGTTGTGAAGGAAGTGTCTGGTCAGCCGCACAATGTTGACGATGTAAAGTCAGTTCGTAGTAAAAATATTTCTGTTACTGATAAATCACATATATGTACAGTATTTAACAATCATTTTATGAGCATTGCTGGTACATTAAAGAAAAAATTTAGTTTCAACAGGGAATCGTATAACTTTCTTGGCAAATGCCTTTCTGAGATTGATGCCTGAAATACTCCTCTGTTATACAGACAAGGGGGAGATTGAGTCAATAATTAAATCACTGAAGACTAAGGCTTCTCATGAATATGATGGAGTGCCTAGTAGAATATTAAAGTACTGTGCTGCACATCTTAGACCTGTATTTAGCCGTATTTGTTATTTTTCCTTTAGGAATGGTCCATATCCTGAACAATTAAAGTACTCAGTAGTAAAGCCGCTTTATAAAAAGGGAGAAAGGGATAATGTAGACAACCTTACATCAACTTCCATGCCATCTGTGTTTGCTAAAGTTATTGAAAAGGCTGTGTGTGTAAGGATAGTGGATCATTTTATATCACACGATTCACTTTCAGATGTACAGTTCGGCTTTAGAAGTCATTTAACAACTGAAAATGCTATATTCTCTTTTCTCCGTGAAGTACTGGATGGGTTAAACAAAAGGTTTCGAATGCTAGGCATATATTTTGATTTAACTAAGGCATTTGATTGCATTGATCACAAAATATTGCTCCAGAAGTTGGCTCACTACCGAATATGGGGAGTAGCTCACAGTAGGTTCACGTCTTACTTTAGCAACAGACAGCAAAACATCATTATTCACAATGATGAGAATGGCTGTGATGTGGGGTCTGAGTGGGGTACAGTCAAGTGGGGGAGGTGGGGGGGGGGGGGGCAGGGATCAGTTTCTTATTTATATAAATGATATGCTCTCTTTATTACGGGTAACTCTAAAGTATTTCTGTTTGCTGATGACACTAGCTTGGTAGTAAGGGATGTCGTGTGCAACATTGGCTCAGTTTCAAATAGTGCAGTTCAAGACCTAAGTTCATGGCCTGTAGAAGATAAACTAAATAAATCATAGTAAGACTCAGTTTTTACAGTTTCTAACACACAATTCAACAAAATATGACATTTCAATTTCACAGAATGGGCATATGATTAGTGAAACTGAACAGTTCAAATTTCTAGTTGTTCAGATAAATGATATTCTCCCTTTATTACAGGTAACTCTAAAGTATTTCTGTTTGCTGATGACACTAGCTTGGTAGTAAGGGATGTCGTGTGCAACATTGGCTCAGTTTCAAATAGTGCAGTTCAAGACCTAAGTTCATGGCCTGTAGAAAATAAACTAATGATAAATCACAGTAAGACTCAGTTTTTACAGTTTCTAACACACAATTCAACAAAATATGACATTTCAATTTCATAGAATGGGCATATGATTAGTGAAACTGAACAGTTCAAATTTCTAGTTGTTCAGATAGATAGTAAACTGCTATGGAAAGCCCATGTTCAGTATCTTGTTCAAAGACTTAATGCTGCCATTTTTACTATTTGAACAGTATCTGAAATGAGTGATCGTTGGACGCAAAAATTAATCTACTTTGCTTATTTTCATTCGCTTATGGCATATGGTATTATACACTCCTGGAAATGGAAAAAAGAACACATTGACACCGGTGTGTCAGACCCACCATACTTGCTCCGGACACTGCGAGAGGGCTGTACAAGCAATGATCACACGCACGGCACAGCGGACACACCAGGAACCGCGGTGTTGGCCGTCGAATGGCGCTAGCTGCGCAGCATTTGTGCACCGCCGCCGTCAGTGTCAGCCAGTTTGCCGTGGCATACGGAGCTCCATCACAGTCTTTAACACTGGTAGCATGCCACGACAGCGTGGACGTGAACCGTATGTGCAGTTGACGGACTTTGAGCGAGGGCGTATAGTGGGCATGCGGGAGGCCGGGTGGACGTACCACCGAATTGCTCAACACGTGGGGCGTGAGGTCTCCACAGTACATCGATGTTGTAGCCAGTGGTTGGCGGAAGGTGCACGTGCACCTGGGACCGGACCGCAGCGACGCACGGATGCACGCCAAGACCGTAGGATCCTACGCAGTGCCGTAGGGGACGGCACCACCACTTCCCAGCAAATTAGGGACACTGTTGCTCCTGGGGTATCGGCGAGGACCATTCGCAACCGTCTCCATGAAGCTGGGCTACGATCCCGCACACCGTTAGGCCGTCTTCCGCTCACGCCCCAACATCGTGCAGCCCGCCTCCAGTGGTGTCGCAACAGGCATGAATGGAGGGACGAATGGAGACGTGTCGTCTTCAGCGATGAGAGTCGCTTCTGCCTTGGTGCCAATGATGGTCGTATGCATGTTTGGCGCCGTGCAGGTGAGCGCCACAATCAGGACTGCATACGACTGAGGCACACAGGGCCAACACCCGGCATCATGGTGTGGGGAGTGATCTCCTACACTGGCCGTACACCACTGGTGATTGTCGAGGGGACACTGAATAGTGCACGGTACATCCAAACCATCATCGAACTCATCGTTCTACCATTCCTAGACCGGCAAGGGAACTTGCTGTTCCAACAGGACAATGCACGTCCGCATGTATCCCGTGCCACCCAACGTGCTCTAGAAGGTGTAAGTCAACTACCCTGGCCAGCAAGATCTCCGGATCTGTCCCCCATTGAGCATGTTTGGGACGGGATGAAGCGTCGTCTCACGCGGTCTGCACGTCCAGCACGAACGCTGGTCCAACTGAGGCGCCAGGTGGAAATGGCATGGCAAGCCGTTCCACAGGACTACATCCAGCATCTCTACGATCGTCTCCATGGGAGAATAGCAGCCTGCATTGCTGCGAAAGGTGGATATACACTGTACTAGTGCCGACATTGTGCATGCTCTGTTGCCTGTGTCTATGTGCCTGTGGTTCTGTCAGTGTGATCATGTGATGTATCTGACCCCAGGAATGTGTCAATAAAGTTTCCCCTTCCTGGGACAATGAATTCACGGTGTTCTTATTTATATATATATAACTGCCTGTGTGTGTGTATATATATATATATATATATATATATATATATATATATATATATATATATATAAACCACCTGTTTCTGAGCTCCCGGGATTGGAATGACTCCTTACCCTCTCCCTTAAAACCCACATCCTTTCGTCTTTCCCTCTCCTTCCCTCTTTCCTGATGAAGAAACCGTTTGTTGCAAAAGCTTGAATTTTGTGTGTATGTTTGTGTTTGTTTATATGTATATATATATATAAAATCCTAAAAGGATATTTTTGGCTCAGAAATATTATTTTTGGATCATAAATATTATTTTTGGCTCAGAAACAGGTGGTTTTATATATATATATATATATATATATATATATATATATATATATATATATATATATATAAAACAAAGATGAGGTGACTTACCGAACAAAAGCGCTGGCAGGTCGATAGACACACAAACAAACACAAACATACACACAAAATTCAAGCTTTCGCAACAAACTGTTGCCTCATCAGGAAAGAGGGAAGGAGAGGGGAAGACGAAAGGAAGTGGGTTTTAAGGGAGAGGGTAAGGAGTCATTCCAATCCCGGGAGCGGAAAGACTTACCTGCGTGTGTGCGAGTGGTATACCTGTCCATTTTCCCCCTAAGGTAAGTCTTTCCGCTCCCGGCATTGGAATGACTCCTTACCCTCTCCCTTAAAACCCACTTCCTTTCGTCTTCCCCTCTCCTTCCCTCTTTCCTGATGAGGCAACAGTTTGTTGCGAAAGCTTGAATTTTGTGTGTATGTTTGTGTTTGTTTGTGTGTCTATCGACCGGCCAGCGCTTTTGTTCGGTAAGTCACCTCATCTTTGTTTTTATATATAATTTTTCCCACGTGGAATGTTTCCTTCCATTTTATATATATATATATATATATATATATATATATATATATATATATATATATATATATACCACCTGTTTCTGAGCCAAAAATATCCTTTTAGGAAGGAAGAGTTACCCACACCCATATCCAACCGCACATACACAGACACAAGCAGACATTTGTACAGGCCTGTACCTGCTGCATCCATTTTCAATAAGCTACCACTCAAATTCAAAAATCTTAGCTGTAATCCATGCATTTTCAAATCGAAACTGAAGTGTTTTCTCATGGTCACTCCTTCTATTATGTTGAGAAGTTCCTTGAAAAATTAAGCTGATTCTTGTTGTATTGTTGATTGCATTTGCTTAATGTTATGGACTGACATTTTTTGGTTTCATAAACATTTTGTTTTTATCTGTTATTACTTTTTTGTTGTAATTTCATGTACTGACATGTTCTATGATCTTGGAGGTTTGCTCCGCAATTTGGTCCTACAGAACTTGACATGTAAATAAATAAAATAAATAAATAGAAAAGTATTTACATAGATACATATTATAGCACATAGGAGCTGTGGAAAGTATAAATTAAGTACACTGAAGTACAATCATTACAGGCATTTTTAAGGAAATGACATTAATAAAATTGTATGACAACAATTATGTTACAATTTTATCTACACTACTGGACATTAAAATTGCTGCACCACAAAGATGACGTGCTACAGACGTGAAATTTAACCGACAGGAAGAAGATGCTGTGATATGCAAATGATTAGCATTTCAGGCCATTCACACAAGGTTGGCACCAGTGGCGACACCTACAACGTGCTGACATGAGGAAAATTTCCAACCAATTTCTCATACACAAACAGCAGTTGACAGGCATTGCCTGGTGAAACGTTGTTGTGATGCCTTGTGTAAGGCGGAGAAATGTGTACCATCATGTTTCCGACTTTGATAAAGGTCGGATTCTAGACTATTGCGATTGCGGTTTATCGTGTCGTGACATTGCTGCTCGCGTTGGTCGAGATCCAATGACTGTTAGAAGAATATGGAATCGGTGGGTTCAGGAGGGTAATACGGAATGCCGTGCTGGGTCCCAACAGCCTCGCATCACTAGCAGTCAAGATGACAGACATCTTATCCACATGGCCATGTCTCGATCCCTGAGTCAACAGATGAGGATGTTTGCAAGACAACAACCATCTGCACGAACAGTTTGACGACATTTGCAGCAGCATGGACTATCAGCTTGGAGACCACAGCTGCAGTTACCCTTGACGCTGCATCACAGACAGGAGCGCCTGTGATGGTGTACTCTACGTCGAACCTGGGTGCACGAATGGTAAAATGTGATTTTTTCGGATGAATCGAGGTTCTGTTTACAGCATCATGATGGTTGCATCCGTGTTTGGTGACATCGCAGTGAATGCACATTGGAAGCATATATTCGTCATCGCCATACTGGCGTATTACCCAGCATGGATGGTATGGGGTGCCATTGGTTATACGTCTCGGTCACCTCTTGTTCTCATTGACAGCACTCTGAACGGTGGATGTTACATTATCAGATGTATTACGACCCATGGCTCTACCCTTCATTCGATCCCTGCAAAGCCCTACATTTCAGCAGGATAATGCATGACCGCATGTTGCAGGTCCTGTACGGGCCTTTCTAGATACAGAAAATGTTTGACTGCTGCCCTGGCCAGCACATTCTCCCGATCTCTCACCAGTTTGAAAACGTCTGGTCAATGGTGGCCAAGCAACTGGCTTGTCACAATACTCCAGTCACTATTCTTGATGAACTGTGGTATCGTGTTGAAGCTGCATGGGCAGCTGTACCTGTATATGTCACCCAAGCTCTGTTTGACTCAATGCCCAGGCGTATCAAGGCCATTATTACGGCCAGAGGTGGTCGTTCTGGGTACTGATTTCTCAGGATCTATGCACCCAAATTGTGTGAAAATGTAATCACATGTCAGTTGTAGTATAATATATTTGTCCAATGAAAACCCGTTTATCATCTGCATTTCTCATTGGTGTAGCAATTTTAATGGCCAGTAGTGTACAATGCTGCAAATGCTGAGTAAACAGCTTGTTGCAATACACAAGGAAGCATCCATATAGAAATTGATCAATTGTTGTGTGATGTGTAAACGATGGATGTCAGTAGGAGATGATAAATGGTTCTTTCCATTCCTTATCATAATTACCTGTAGATTCATAGACCACCTCATGCAAAATCTGAGAGAGGCATGGCTAAGCGTAGATATGCTTGCTTGTGTTGGAAATGCTAGACTGAAGTTCTCTATTCCTTTTGTTAGCAATCTGGTACTACAAAAATTTGAGTTAAATGAGATGATGATGGCAGTTCATGCATATCATGAAATTGCTTATACTTGTACTTATATTGTTTTTTCAGTCAGAACATGTAACATGTTTTGGAGATTATTCTTGTAAATGAAGATCATGTCATGAGCTTTAAAGTTAAAGAGAATAAAAGTTCATTATAAAAGTTATAAACATAAATGATGTATTAATGATGTGAATTAATATGAAATAACTTGTCACAGAAATGTTGCCTTATGAATTTTGAAAGCAAAAACAACTTCTTAAATGTTACTCACTTGTATTTAAATTTTGTTATGCAAACATCAAAAATGATGTGACAAATTCATGTATAAACTTGCACGTAAGTGAAATGTGTTAGACCTCACGTGTCAGCTAATATTAAAATGACATTTATGTCTAGTTTTAAGGAGCAAATTTACGCTGTGTTTTATTGTCTTCATGTAAGTCATGTAAGGTTTTATGCAGCTGTGGAAAGACATGTAAGGAAAACTGTATATAAAAATGGTGCTTAACATATGTGAAATGAAAAAGAACTTCAAGAAAAACTGTTCCCATATCATATGTTTACCATGTGTTGAATGAGGGATACATACTTACATGAAGTAATGATCAAACTTGCCTGTGCTTGCAGTGATGAAAATGCCATAAGTGGCCTTTGTAGTGGTGTTGGACACCAAACTTTATTACAAAGGAGGAATTAAAGCAATTAATTTATGGACTTGCTTGGACTATGGTGAGCTCTCAACATGATGCCAATGATTCAATACTGCCCTCTGGACACTGAAATATGTGATGGGTGATGTGGTCTATATAACCATGGTTGGAACTTTATGAGTTCTCTGTCATGGCATCAAATGTTTGAACCAAACACACATCAAATACTTATCCTAAGTTTTTTGTATGATTTTACACATAATGTGAAAAGTTTCATATTTTGATGTTTTTAAGTAAAAACTACGAAGTGTTTGGTAATTTTCATCATTGATGTCATCCAAAGGCCAAAATTATTACACAGTATCTACTTCTATATCTACACCTAAACTCTGCAAGCCACTGTGAGGTGCTTGGCAGAGGGTACATCCCATTGTACCAGTTATTAGGGTTTCTTCCTGTTCTATTCACATATGGAGCACAGGAAGAATGATTGTTTGAATGCCTCCATGTGTGCAGTAATTATTCAAATCTTATCCTCAAAATTCTATGTGAGCAAGATGTAAGGGGTTGTAGTATATTCCCACAGTAATAATTTAAAGCCAGTTTTCTTTATAAACTTTCTCAGGATAGTTTATGTCTATCTTCAAGAGTCTTCCAGTTCAGTTCCTTCAATATCTCTGTAATACTCTCCCACAGGTTAAGCAAACCTGTGACCATTCATGCTGCCCTTCTCTGTATATGTAATTGCTGTGATGTAAAAATGGTAAGTAAATACAAAAATTGAAGTATAGGCTTCCACAGCCATTGTGACTTTCAATAAAATACTTCTGGGTACTTGACCACATTGTCAATATGTAAACTTTTCCTACAGTTTGGCCTTCCCCAGGATGTTGTGCTCACTGCTCAACGAGAGAAACTTGGGTCCTTATTTGCTAGAGGAAGAAGCTGTTTTCATAATCTGATAGGGTATACAGGATGATGGTAAGGAGGGCATTAGATGTCATTTATTGGTTTTTGCTTTATTTCATGTCATTGGAGGAAATAGATGTCCTTTATTGGTGTTTGTGTTGTTATTTTTTGCCATTTGTGGAAATAGGTGAATGAGGTATGGGTGGTAATTGTGATGTAGTGCTGTTTACTCGCTGCATGGTGGCAGCTGAGATGGCCAGTACCCCGTATAGCTAAGGTTGGTGTGGTCTTCCGTGCACCCGTGTGGGTTGCTTAGCAAACAATGTCATCCCATACCACTGTCACTGCTGGCAACCAAGATGCTGAAAGTCTATATGCATCTTCTGTATCTATGTTGGTGGTTAGCTTCACCATTTGTGTCACCTCTCCAATCACCCTACTCAAGTATCTGGCTGTTTCACCAGTATATGGCTTCACGAAATATTATCAGTTTGCCTCATTCAACCTGGTGTTCCACCACCCCTGACTTGGTCTGTTGTCTCAGACTAATGCATCTTACATACTCTGATACATGTGCTAGTCAGTCACCCCATCTCCCTTACATACATTAGTCCACATTTGCAGCCCATTTTGAGGGTTCCAGCAGCATGTGGCTTGCCAGCTGCTTCTTTTGTAGAGCATCTTTTATTTTGTTGCTGCTTCAGAAAATTAGCTTGATGCCTGCTCAGTGAAGAACTTTGCCTACAGGTATAACTACAAAAGCTCAGGTCCATTTTTGGGGCCAGTGGTTATGGAATGAAGATTATAGATAAAAAAACTATGCATTGTTAGATGCCCCAAACAGAAAATGTGCTTTGTTGGTGCTGCACAGTTTTCACAGTTGTGACTGAGGTAAACTGATGCTGCAGTGTTCACCTTTTATGCAGAATTGTTTCTTCCACAGAGCAGGCTTGATTGCTAGATTTTACCTTTGTCATCTAGATGAAGAAGAACTGATTCATTTTCATGACTCAAGAAAATGAAATCATTATCTTTGGAATGTAAACTTAATATTATCAAAGACTTCAATGCAAAAATTAAAATTTGTGGATTGGTAAAGAAGACAGTAAGATCAATGATAAAAGGTAAAAAAAAAAAAATTCTCGAAGCTGTGTAAAATGCTCCATCTTTGAATTCAAGTATCTTTCATAAACGTCATGGTATTATCACCCAGATGAAAACATGTTAAAATTATGATCTGATACCCAAGTAAGAGCAAAAAATTGTCCTGTTGACTCTCAAGCAAAGCTGATTTTTGAAAGATTGAAAGAAGAAACTGGGGAGATGGCCAAAGATGAAATGTTTAAAGCTAGTAATGGTTAGTTTAGGCCATTTTAAAGTTGTTGCAATTGGCATAGCATTGCAGAAAGTGAAGAAACCGCAAGTGCCGGTAAAGTGACTGCATCATCCCGATCCACAGAAACTCAAGTCAAAAATAGAGGAAGGTGGCTAGGCCTATACCAGCCAAACCATATCCAATGCAGATGAAACTGATATATTCCGCAAGAACACACCTAAAAACCTATTATTGCATGTGAAGGGAAAACTAAAACTTTTCCAGGTTTTAAAGCTGCCAAAGATTGATTGATTGACTGACAGTGATGGTTGGTGTGAATGCAGCTGGTGATTGTAAATGAAAATCTACCTTAGTTTATTGCTCAGAAAATCCACGAGGTTTAAAAAATACATCTAAAGATGGGTTGCTTGTAATCTGAAAATCAAATGCTAAATATTGTAGGATGGCTTTCCTTTTTGAGGACTGATTTAGTCATCAATTCAGACCTGAAGTTGAATTTTATTGCCATTTAAAACAGATCCCATTTAAAATGAAGCTATTAATCAACAGCACACCAGGTCATCCTCATGTTACTCTTATTAATTTTGAATCACATGTGAAAATTGTATTTTTGACAGCCAATGCAACCAGCTTGCTTCAGTCGCTGAGCCAGTGAGTCATTAAAGCATTTAAAGCCTTATTGGACAATACTGGCATGAAATTTCACAAAAAACTTTAAATGATATTTGGAAAAAACTGTATCCTTTCCCCCACCTCCCTCCCCTCGACACACATGCACATGCGCGCACACACACACACACACACACACACACACACACACACACACACACACACACACACACACTACTTAAACCTATGGGGAATGAGTACCAGATCCTGATAAAATTGATAATACGATTGAAAGAGTGATTGATTTTGTCAGACAGATTTAGAGATGGATGACGATAATGTTCAAAAATTGGTGGCTTCACACAATCAGGAGATGACCATTGGTGAGCTTATGGAAATGCATGAGCAAGAGTAAAACAATGAACAACCTTATTCTTTAGACCCAGTTCAGTCAGGTCAAATGACATTTGTAAACTTGACAGAAGGCCTCTGTTCAACTGAAATTTTGGAAAAAACAAACTCCAATGAAATATGGACCTCTGCTACAAGACAGGAAGTATAAACTGTATTGGTGTGCTAGTAGGAAATGTTGCAAGCAAAGAAAAGAAATTTGGCTTGTCAGATGACATTAGATTTATGAAGCCTTCTGTGTCACATTAAACTCAGTTTAAATTGTTGCGATACATCATAGTGTACAGTAATAAAATTTGTTGTATTGTGGAACCATTTTGTTAAACATTTTTCTCCTAATTACATTGGTTTCTTTAGTCTTTGGTCCCTAATGAACATAATTTGTTGTATTTATATGCACAATTGGACCCACAAAGATGATGTTACTTACCAAACGAAAGCATTGGTATGTTGATAGTCACACAAACAAACACAAACACACACACACAAAATTCAAGCTTGGGTTTTAAGGGAGAGGGTAAGGAGTCATTCCAATTCCGGGAGCGGAAAGACTTATCTTAGGGGGAATAAAGGACAGGTATACATTCACGCACACACACACATATCCATCCGCACATATACAGACACAAGTAGACATTTGTGAAGGCACAAATGTCTGCTTGTGTCTGTATATGTGTCTAGCCAGATCCAAGTCCCACGTACTGTTCCTGCATTGTTGCTTGGCTCATGGAATCCCCCCAAATGGCCTTACCATCAAATTACCCATCTCTGGCTGCCACCCCTCCTTCCACAATGACCTCCACCTGTTCAGATTCCACCAATCCTTAGCCCTCACCAACATAGTCCTGCAAAACCAAGCCCAAACCTCCTTGCAGTACCTTCTCTCCATCCACAAAATTCTCCTGCTATGCAATCCCAAATTGCTGGAACCCTTAACACACATTGAAACTCTTGCCCTTCACGAACTTTAGCAACATGCACAAAACCACCTTAAAAAGCTTTCCATCTTGCTCACTTCCTACTCCCACCTTGGAGTACCACTATCTACCACCTCTACAATAGGCTCCAAACCTCCCCCATGTCCCGTCATAGCTGACAAACCCCTACTACACTTACCCCACCCTCCAGAGCTCCCTCCCACCACCACACAGAACACAGAATCTAAGCAGACCCACAACACAGTCATAAACCTATCCTTCAGAAATATCAGTTCTTTCCAAAGGCCACAGCTTTTGCCCCACACCCAAGTTCAATCATGCAGGACTTGTTAAAGACCTTCTCTCCTTCTCCCAGTCCCTATAGTGGAAACACCTTTTTGCCACCAACCGTACCACTCAGACTCAACCAATGACCAATATTGAAACTTGCCTAACTCAATTCAGTCCTCCATCAAATTGTGATCCACCCTCACTGCCCCCTAATTAGCCCCTGTTAACTTTCCAAAATTTCTTAACCTTGAACCTTGCCTCACCATCATTCCTCAAATCCCTCAACATGCAAACTAAACTTACATCTGTGGAAAGAACCGCTCTCCACCATCCAAAAACTGATCCCAAGCTTATAACCTACCTGCAGACAAAGGCTCCACCACTGTTGTTTTGAATTAGTCACTACTCAAATCCTTAAGCCCATCCTGGTACCTCTCCCAGGAGTCCAACTCCCTACTCACTCCTACCAGTCCCCGCACTCCTGCCTTGTACATGCTTTCTAAAGTCCATAAACCTAACCACCCAGGACGCCCCATTGTGGCTGATTGCTGTGCTCCCACTGAGAGACTCTCTGCTCTTGTAGACCAACACCTCCAACCTATTAACTGGAACCTACACTCCTATAGAAAAGATACCAACCATTTCCTCCATCAATTCTCCACAGTTCCTGTCCCTTTACCACACAGTGCCCTGCTCATCACTCTTGATGCCACCTCCCTGTACACTAACATTCCTAATGCCCATGGCCTTACCACTATTGAACACTATCCTTCCCAATGCCCAATGGATTCCAAACCAACAACCTCCTTCCTAGTCGCTGTGACCAACTATATCCTCACCCACAATTACTTCTCCTTTGAAGGCATTACCTACAAATAAATCCAGAGTATGGCAATCGACACCCACCTGGCACCATCCTATGCCAACCTATTCGTGGTCAATCAAGAGGAATCCTTCTTAAAAACCCAGAATCCTAAACCCCTCACCTGATTCAGGGGCATAGATGAAATCTTTGCTATCTGGATCAAAGGTGAGGAAACCCTATCCACATTCCTCCATGACCTCAACAACTTCTCCCCCATTTGCTTCACTTGGTCCCACTCAACCCATTAAGCCACCTCCCTAGAAGTTGACCTCCACCTCAAAGGTTGCTACATCAGTACCTCCGTCCATATCAAATCTACTAACCACCAGCAGTATCTCCACTTTGACAGCTGCCACCCATTCCATACCAAGAAGTCCCTTCCATACAGCCTGGCCACCCATGGTCATCACATCTGCAGTGACGAGCAGTCCCTCTCTAAATGTGCCGAGAGTCTCACTGAAGTTCTCACTGACCACAATTATGACGGTGGTTTGAGAAGTTCTGAGAACAGAATTGAAAAAAAAGTACATTCATCACTGAAACTTTTTTTTATTTTTCAATGTAGCCTCCTTGTAGATTAATGCACTTAGCCCAATGATGCTCCAGTGCCTTGATCCCATCTCAAAAATGAGTTGCCTCCAAGCCTGCAAAATAGTTGTCGACTGTGGCTATAAATTCTTTGTTTGAAGTGAATCTTTGTCCACCAAAAAAATTTTCAGTTTTGGGAAGATATGGAAGTCTGACAGAGCCATATGAGGTGAATAAGGTGGGTGTGGTGACAATTCATACCTTAGTTTATGTAATTTTGCCATGACGACAGCACATGTGTGCAGGCATGCATTGTCTTCATAGAAGAGGACTTTCTCCCTTGCTAAACGTGGCCTTTTTTGCGTAACTTTTGTTGCAATTTGTCCAGGAGGTTAGTATAGTATTCTCCAGTAATTGTTTCCCCAGTGGGGAGATACTCTACAAACAGAATCCCCTTCACATCCCAGAAAACTGATGCCATGCCCTTACCTGCCAAAGGAATTGTCTTTGCTTTCTTTGGTGGCATAGAATCAGCATGTTTCCACTGCTTTGACTGTTATTTTGTCTCTGGGGTATAGTAGTGCACCATAGTTTCACCTGTGCTAACAAACCGGTGCAAAAAGTCTTGTTTGTTTCTCCTAAAACGGACCAAACATTTTTCCAATATGCGTTTTTGATAAAGTGTCAAGAGTCGCGGCATCCATCTAAGCAGGCAATTTTTTCATTTCTAATTCTTCAGTTAAAATGAGATATTCCTTTTCAGATGACATCTGGCAAGAGTGAGCAATTTCACGCACTTTCAGTCAGCAAACCACCATGGCCATTTTGCGCACTTTTGCAATGATTTCTGGAGTAACGACACATCTTGGCCGAACACTGCGCGGATAATCATCTAAGCCCTCCTGACCAAATTTAAATTCATTTGTCCACTTTGCAACAGTTGAATATGAAAGAGAAGAGTCCCCCAGTGTATTCTGGAAATTGGCATGAATGTCCTTTGTTTTCTTACCTTTCTTTATGAAGTACTTAATCACTCCCTGAAACTCGATTTTTTCCATCTTCGCAAATCACTGTGTGGGAACAACAACAGAGCCACAGCTCTCTTCCAAGAGCACAGATGTGGCACGTGTTTACAGGCAACAGTCCAATGAATATCATGTGAACAACTCACTGTGCTAGCACTGACCTCTCGTGATGATTCCGAGAACTTTTCAAACCACCCTTGTATCCTCCCAACCTTGTACAAAAACAAATCTCCTGTTCATTATCCTTCCAGCCTCTCACCACCTCTCAAATTCCCACCATCTGGCCACAGAGGAGCATTCTTCTCATAACTCAGTATCACCCAGGACGGAGAAATTGAATTACATTCTCTACCAGGGTTACGATTACCTCTTGCCATGTCCTGAAATGAGAAATTTCCTGCCCACTATCCTTCCCACAGTGGTATTCCACCGTCCACCAAACCTACACAATATACTCATCCATCCTTACAAAACCTGTGCTCCCAGTCCCTTGCCTTATGTCTCATACCCCTGTAACAGACCTAGATGCAAGACCTGTCCCATTCTCCCACCACCATCTACTCCAGTTTGGTCACTAACATCGCCTATCCCTTCAACGGCAGGGCTACCTGTGAAACCAGTCATGTAATCTACAAGCTGAGCTGCAACCACTGTGCTGCATTCTATGTAGGCATTACAGTCAAAAGCTGTCTGTACGCGTGAAAGTCCAGTGACAAACTGTGGCCAAGAAACAAGTAGACCATCCTGTTGCTGAACATGCTGCCAAACATAATATCCTTCATTTCAATGAGTGCTTCACAGCCTGTGCCGCATGAATCCTTCCCATCAACACCAGCTTTTCTGAATTCTGGTGGGAACTTTCCCTGCAATACATCCTACATTCCAATAACCTTTCTGGCCTCAACTTTCATTAGTCACTGTCCTCACCCACCCAGCCTCTTCCCTATTCCCTTTCCAGCACTACACAGCCATCAAGCTGTCATTCCACCATCACACCCAGTCTTTTTATTTCTCTCCTTTTCCACTACTTCCTCCCTCCCCCCCTTTCCCATCTCTCCCCTGCCCTCCATCTAACCTGCAGAGGTTCACTGTCTGCCACACCCACCATACTATCCCTCCCCCTCCCTGCCCCAGCCTTCTCCTTACCCCCACCCAGTCACCACACCCATCACACACTGCTGCTGCTGCTCTTGCACTGTGGTTTCAGTTGCCTGTGATTTGCAATTGTGTGTGCAAGTTGGGTTATTGTGTGTGTGTGTGTGTTGTTGTCTATTGTTGACGAAGGCCTTAACGGACAAAAGCTTTAATTGCGAGCGTCTTTTTGTTGTGCCTATCTGTGACTGAGCATCTCTGCTACATGGTGAGTAGCAAGTTTTCATAATATTGTTACATTCCATCCTGGATTTTCCATTGCTTGATACAATAAATAATGGTACACCATAAGGCCATAAGGAGGGCAGCAAGAAATACAAAGCAATGCCAGGTGCACTCTGCATGTATGCCTGGGGGTTGTATTCAACATGCTGAAGAGGCTATTCTGGAACCCATTGACATAAGAGGGTGTAGCCAACTGCAGACTGTGTACATGAACAAATGATGCCACTCATGTGGGATCTGAGGTCATATTTGGATCATTACGTATGAAGAAACAGTGATGATCACAAAATATTATTTATTTAAAATGACTGGTTTTGTCACATACAGTGGACCATCTTCAGATTGATTGCAACATTTGTTGGAACTGGTGACATACTGAGCAGCTGCATGTGGTCAAGATGAGCAGTTCTGTCGAGCTGAGGGTTTTGATGGAAAGCTTAACAACAGTGTTATGAGACTGTTTCAGCTCTGGATTTGGTGGAGTGTTGATAGGGAGTTTTGGGGGATGTGGGAAGTTGAAACGGTCAGCTAGGCAGGGTTTAGGTGCTATGAGTGGTGGATGAGGAGGAACATTGTGGGTAGGATAGGGGTTGGATAGTGGTGCCCTGAGATGGCAGTAGGATGTCAGCAGATTGGATAATTTATGGAGGTGATGTCTGGAATGCTCCTCCGGATGCTGGAGAACAAGGGATTCAATTTCAGAGATGTGATGTATGAAGCAGGAATTGCACAGTAGCTATATCTTGCAGAGGGAGCAGAGATGGTCCTGCTATGCCTGTGCCATGAAGATGTGTTTTTGCAGTACTGAGTTTGTGAGAGACAGGGACTTGCAGAATCTGAAAAGGTGATGGCCATTGTGAAAGGAGGGGTCAGATCCATAGAAAGGAATTTTTATGGTTAGGCATTTGGGGGTTGGTGGTGCTGGTGTTTGGGGGGGTATTCTGTGGTTTAGGCAGCATTTAAGAAAAAAGATGTGGGACTAGGCTTTGGTCAAGGAAGGGATACTTTTCCAAATTGTTGCAGAAAGGTGGAGCAGGGGCCCATGGTGGCAGGAATGATGTAAATTAAATGGGAATGATGCAGAAATGGGAAAAAAAGGTGTTGTTGGTTGTAAGAGGAGCCGGATAAGACAAAATACCTGTAAAAGTACATAAGGACACAAAAACAAGCACAGGTGTGCAAAAATATGTAAACATATGCAAAAATGCATGGATCCACACGAAACTACATAAAAATACCACAAAAATGTTAAAAAGTATAGAAAAAGACGTGGGAGAAAAGGAACGGATGAGGTACTGGAGTATATGTATGTTATGATAAGGGAAGAGACAGGGGAGGGTAACGGGTTAGGTCGAGGATCACAAGTTCGTGTGGCATGGGCAGATGTGGAAAATAAATTCCTAAAGTCAATCAGGATGAGGGGTGAAGTGGGATCAATAGAAATAAATAATCAGAGGGAAGAATTTGGGGAATCAGATGCTGCAGCAACAATCTGCAAGGTGCACAGATAATTAGGGATACAGTGTGGATCAAAAGTAGATGTGGTTTGGAAGGTAGAGAAGAAACACAGTAAAGAAGAGAAAAAATGGGTATGGAAGAGTAATGCTATACAGAATAATAACAAAGGAAAACATCAGAGGGTTTTGGGATGGAAGAAAAGCTGTTCGGCAAAATCAAGCAATGGAAACAATGTAGAAGATAGATTCCTACTTACTGCAAAGATGACACGTTAAGTTTCAGACAGGCACAATTAAAAGACACTTACAAATAAGCTTTTGGCCACAGACTTCATCAGCAAAAGAAAGAGAAACGCAAGCAAGTACACTTCATGCATACATGACTGCCAACTCTGGGCAATCCTCTGATGGAGTCAGACATGTTTTTGATTGTGTCTCTTATAATTTAATTTGTGGTGTGATAAAAATGGAGATTGTGAAGTCAGTGTGTTATAGAAGAAAGGGATAATGTAAAAAGATATTCATAGCAACAGGAAATCTTCTTCAGTTATTTCATCTTCAGGAGCCCAGAATGTTAAATCAAAATTTCAGCTGCAAGAATGTACCCCTAGACAAGACTTTGAGCCAACAACAACAACAACATAATGAAGATAAGTAATAATTTTTTCTTTTGTATATCTTACGCCTCTCAAAGCTTTCAAAATTTGTGCAAAGATAGAGAATTTTAATGCTAATGTGTGGGAGGATAATATTACAAATGGCTGGATGGATTTGGATGAACATTGGAATGGAGATAGCCTTTACCTGAATTAACATATGGGTTACTATTTATTCTGAAAAAAATTGCTGTTCCCATGGGATGGTCAATGTGACTACTGCTTCTGGTGCGTAATATGAGTAAACAGTCATCCATGAAAATTAATCATCAAATGAATGCATTAAGTTAAGCACAGAGATTAGTCGGTAACTGATTTGACATATGAAATAAGTTCGTGCATAAATCTAGGATGGCAGAAATATTCCTGTAGGATAAAATCATCACTAAACTCCATAACAATGTAACATATGTGCATGAAAATATTTTGCAGCACGTGGAATGTTTGAGAAATGCATTAGATTGTGATTGTCAGGATTCTTAAACACTGACTTGTTTTTTTTTGTTCGGATTTGAATAATTTATAATTTTTGTAGATTTCGTCTTTTTCTAGGATTTAAATAGTTCAGAAGAATTAATGTTGAGAACTTGGGTTGAGGAAGCTGAGTTGAGGGCAACAAACATTCTTTCAGTTTCTATCATTGTCTCAAAATATGGTACTGGTTGTCCCCCCTTCCCCGATGTCATGTGGTTTGCTAGGCCACAAGTGGCTCATGCCTCAATACCTCCATACTTCCTAGAGATAACTTTTGTATTGGTTCACATTCATGTAGAGTGAGTTTCAGCATTAACCATTCTTTATAAATAACAGCTTAACCACAGGTAACACTGTGGGACACTGCTAGTTAAATACTAAAAGAAAGTAAATTAAATATATATAACTCACAATAGCTTCAATTACAACAACATTAGTAATTCCAAATTATGGCAAAAGATATAAAAAAAGCAATACAATGTGTGGGAACGTTGGCATCAATGGCCAGAAAAATACTACTAGCAGTTTTGTGTCTGATGGTTAATAGTAGCTTTTTAGATCGCTCTGTGACTCAAGTATGTTACGTTGGGTATTGAGTTTCTATAAAATAAACTGTGTTGTGTACTCTGTACCACTGCATCACCTGTCATTTGCTATCCCTATGTACTGGAGTTTGACAAGTCCTTAAAAAGCAGAGATGCAGCAGGATGGGATGGAATATCTACCATAATAATAAAGGAAATTTCTAAGGAAACAGCACACCTGCAATCAGTCATTGAATGTACAATACTGCCCAAATGTTCTGAAATATGTAGAAATGAAGCCACTACAAAATAAAGGCATGGGGAACTACCACTCAATCTCCATTCTTCCTTCAGATCTCTGCTGTACCTGTTGCTGCAATTGGGAGATGGGAATTCACAAATCATGACTTGCACCTGAATAAGAGCGGGAAGGACAGATTAGCTGAGCAACTTGCAGAAAGTGTAAGAGAGGGGACAAGCACGCAAGGCAAAATTCTTGTGGTTACTGGAGTCCGAGAGGCTCATGTTTTAGGTGAGGGTCAGCTTTTAGACACATGCCCTTGAAAGAACAAGACCATAATATATATAACAGTGTTCAGAACAGTAAAATTAGATTTTTTCACCAGAGTATTAGATGGCTGAAAAACAAGGTAGATGACCTTCTTTCGGGTATAGAAGATGTGAAAAAGTTTCAAGTGATAGACGTTCTATGCCCCTCTGAACACCATATAACCACAGGGATAGAAAAGTTAGATATAAGGGACTATACTACCATCATATCCATTTAGAGTGGACTGGAAAAACTAAGAATTACAGCATATGTAAATGTTGGCCATGAAGTCAAAAATATTGATACAATCAGTTTTGGGTACCAGAACCTAGTAGCATGTTTTCATGAGTTGTTACTGCAGAATACTTCTGTTGTAATTGTAACAGTCTGCAGACTCTCTCTAGGAATCTTTCATCTATTTATGAAAAATCTAAATGCATCATTGAGGTACCAAGAAACAACAGTAGCATGTGGGGATTTCAATGCAGATATCTTAAAAGATACGAACAGGAAAAATGAACTGGTATCATAATTTGGATGTTTCAATCTGATTTGAGAAGTCAATTCTCCAACTCATGTGCAGCAAGATATTAGGACCTTAACTGATAACATTTTTCTAGACGGTGCTCAAGATGAAACAATTAATGTGTATCCTATGGCTAATGGACTAGCTGATACAAACAATACACTGTACACTCCTGAGGTTGGTTCATGCAGGACAGTGGAGCTTGTTAATGAGTACAGGATACAATGCTTTAAGAAAAGTCAAAAGAAAAGGCATGGGAAGACATGAAGAATATACAGACAGAGACACTAATGTCTAATTCAATTTATTCCATTGTACATTAGTGTATACCAATTATCTGATCGACTTATGAATGTAAAAATTGGCTCTGGCACATCTACACTTCATCTACATCTACAGCTACAAGGATATTCCGCAAATCACATGTAAGTGACTAGCAAAGGGTTCATTGAACAACCTTCACAATTCTCTATGATTTCAATCTCATATAGTGCATGGAAAAAACGAACACCTATATCTTTGTGTGTGAGCTCTGATTTCCCTTATTTTATTATGGTGATCATTTCTCCCTAAGTAGGTCAGCATCAACAAAATATCTTTGCACTCAGAGGAGAAAGTTGGTGATTGAAATTTTGTGAGAAGATTCCACCACAACAAAAAATGCCTTTGTTTTAATGATGTCCATCCCAAATCCTATATCATTTCAGTGACACTCTCCCCCTATTTTGTGATAATACAAAACATGCTGCCATTCTTTGAACTTTTTTGATGCATTCCATCAGACCTATTTGGTAAGGATCCTACACCATGCAGTGGCAGTCTAAAAGAGGACAGACAAGCATAGTGTAGGATGTCTCTTTAGTAGATCTGTTACATTTTCTAAGTGTCCTGCCAATAAAACACAGTCTTTGATTAGCCTTCACCACAAGATCTTCTATATTTTCCTTGCAATTTATGTTGTTTGTAATTTTAATTCCTAGGTATTTAGTTGAATTTACTGACTTTAGATTTGACTGATTTATCATGTAACCGAAGTGTGTCCTGCTACGTGCCAAAAGCTGGATGCCCTGATGAAGAGAAGGATGAATTTTGGACAGAATTAGGTCCCATCTTTGTGCCATTGACCTTGAAGAATATCTAACAATAGGAGGCACCTCAATGGCCATGTAGGATCAGCAATAAATGGGTACGACCAATGTCATGGTGAAAATGGATATGGCACTATCAGTGAGGATGGAAGAGAGATTCTAGATTTTGCCCAAATACATGAACTTGTGGTGACCAACATATTCTTCAAGAAGAGGCATACATGTCTGATAACCTATATAAATGGTGGGCACAAGACTCAAATTGCTTACAAGAAGATGCAACCTGAAGCTGGCAACTGATGTAAGAGTCACCCCCGCAGAATCAACTGCCCTTCCCCAGTATCGATCTCTTGTCATGGACTTCAAGTTCAATATTCACAACCAAAATAGTCCCCAAATCATTGGAGTGCAGAGAATCAAATGGTGGCATGTGTCAGAATGCAAAGCTCAGCTCACCATAGCTCTTACAGCCATTGACATAGACGTAGACCAGCCATATCAGGCATATGGTGCAGCATTACCAGCCATGCCCATTGTGCAGTGAATAACATTCTTGGAAGGATGAGACCTGGCAAATGAGCAATCAATAAAGAAGTCTGATGGTGGAATGAAGATGGGCAAATGGCTGTGAAAGAGAAGAAGAAGCCTTTCAAAGTATGGTTCCAGTCCCACACCAATGGACTCCTGCAATGCTACAAGACAAAGGAATTGGCTGCCAAGAGAGCGGTTGCAGCAGCCAAATCTTCTTATTATGACTTTGAGTATGATAAACTAGACACATCTGAAGCAGTAAACAAAATTTATTGCCTCACCAAAGCACTTTGCTGAGCCACCCAGAACATTGGTCATGTCAAACACATAAAGGACAAAGACCATCGACTCCTTCACGACCCTCTCAGCATTCTCTGAAGATGGAGTGATTACGTCTCCAAAATCATCAACAATGATTTTGACCATCCTCCAATACTGAGTGCTGATCCAGGTGCTGGACCTGTACTACCAATTAGCATCCATGAGGTGGAGGTAGGAGTCACGAAGATGAAGTTTGGAAGGACTACTGGCCCTGATGACATCTCAACTGAAGCATAGAAGATCCTTGCCCACTAAGGTTCCATAATTATTTCTACCCTCTTCAACAGAATCATTGATGGGGATTTAGTCCCAGTAGTCTGACAACTAGTGCCACACTACCAATCTGGAAGGGAGAAGGTTATGTGACAGAATGCTCACAGTATTGACCAGTTTCACTGTTTTGTCACACCATGAAGATCTTTGAGCAGTTTATAGACACCAGGCTTCATGCAATTGTTTCTATCACCCCAAATCAATCCAAGTTTCTCAAAGGAAATGGAACTGCAGATGTCACTCAGTTACTTATTGAGAAACACCTTGAGAAGAACAAGAATATTCACGTCATTCCTAGATCTGGAAAAGGCCTTCGGCCATGTCCCACATCAGGTTATTTGGCATGCATTATGATCTCGCAATGTCCCTGAAGCCTACATCCAATAGGTCCAACTGCTGTCTCAACATTTCTCCAGCAATGTCTGATGTGCAGTGGGTACATCACTCCCTTTTACTGTCAGTGTTGGAGTACATCAAGGTTCAGCACTGTCACATCTACTGTTTATCCTTTTTATTGACACAGTGACATACAACCTACAGTCCCCACATCCTTCATCACTCCTATATGCTGACGATGTTTTACTGGAAAGCAAACACCATGAAGACCTCCATGAACAGATGCAGTAATGGAATCAATGACATGGTAAATTTCACCTTCAACTGAATAGCAAGAACACAGAATACATGGGGTGTGGTATTCACACTGATGGGACCATCAGTGTCAGCAGAGAAGACCTTAAGAAAGTGGAACAATTCATATATTTTGGCTCACTCATAAGCAGTGGTGGTTAAAGTCTATTGGATGTCTGTGCCCATGTTAACACAGCCTGGATGAAATGGCACCAGGTGACTGGCGTCCTTTGTGATTGCCATATGCCTTCACACCCTAAGTAAAAGGTTTATAGGAGTGTGGTACACCCAGTCGCACTTTATGGGTCAGGCTGTTGGACAATGACAATGAAACATCAGCAGGATCTCCATGTGATGGAAATGCATATGCTCCAATGGTCACTTCGGCTTACCCAGTTTGACCATGCAACAAACGTCGCTGTTTGATAGTGACTTGGAACTGCACCCATCTCAGACAAACTACGGGAAAGCAGGTTAAGATGGTACAGACATCATGCAAGTAAAGCAGTCTTGGTGGCAAGAACAGCTATGCACCTGGACATAAATGGCTGACAACCTCATGGCAGAGCCAAGACACGATAGATGGACTGAATCGAGAGTGATATGGAATTCATCAATGCCACCTATGAAGATGGCCTGGACAGACCCAGATGGAGGCAGATGTGTCAACAAGTGAACCCTGCTTGGGATAAAGACCAGAATAAGTCAATTCCAATGTTACTTGCATATTACAAAAAAATATTGTTATATTTAAGGAAAAATTATGAAAATGTCCAGAAGTATCTGTGTCCTGTCAGAAATTAATAAAGTAAATAATAAGATTAAAACTATATGGGATATTGTCAAATGGGAGACAGGACAGCCAGTCATTGAACAAGATACAATAACAATTAAACTAAATGACAATTTTGTGACTGATAATTCACAAGTTGCTTTTATATCTTCCTCGCTTGCCATGTGGTTCTTTAATGGATGTAGAAGTGAGGAACAGATGCTGTTCATGAACAGAGAGTTCAGATATTAATTTATTCTACATCTAATACCAAATAGTAAAAAAAAAAGACATAAGTTTGTTGCTGTATTTGCAGTCTCACTTGCCAACAGCAGACTTTAATGTAGAAATACATACAAATTCAAAAGATTTATAAATCTGTCACTCTTCAACACAATATCTGTTCAGAATACGTTGAGCCCTGGCCACTACGGAAGTCTGTAAATGTTATTCAACAGGAAAACACACAAAATGCACTCAATGCATGTGTGTTCGAAATTAAGTACACCTGACACTGGAGCTCCAAAGAAGGGATGCTTGCCATCTCATTGGCAGTGGTGTAATCAATCATGGTACTGCTCTCATATCACAGTGGCGACTGTAAGAAAGGCAGTGCCATAACTGGCAGTCACAGTTTGGTGTTGGTCATTCATTCTCATGGATTGATGGTTGGTTGTTATACCAACATAAACAGATGTGCAGTGATTGCAGCAGAGTTGATATATCGCATGGCTACTTTTACATGAGACCCTGGATCTGATGGGCTAGGTTAAGTCTGTGACCAGCTTGGGGTATGAAGTTCTGTATGGGTGGATTGGGCAGGCATTGCACCTGGGTCTTTTGCAGGGATATGATCCCTGTGGCAAGGCATTTGGAGAGGCAGTAGTGGATGGACTAGTATGATGTGTAGGTTGGATGGCAATGCTGCTTTAGGATAAGTGGGAAGGCTCTTGGTTAGGATTTCCCTCATTTCAGAGCATGATGAATGGGACAATTAAAAGTGGCCCAGATGAGTGGAAATGACCGGACATGAAGGTATGCACATAACCACACCCCATGAAGTGCACAACACTTGTACGCCTGCCACATGATCCACGCCAGTTCAGAGTGTAATGTGGGCTGTGTCAGTGTGAGTGGAGCAGTGCAAAGGAGACAATGGTACTCACAGTGGAACAGGGGGTGTTCGTTGCAGGAAGTTAGATGATGACAAATTCATGGAAACAGTGTGGTCAGATGTTTTCTGAGAAGTTTAATGGTGTCAAAGTGCCAGCAAAGAATGTTACCATGCAATGCTTAGTTCAAAAATGGTTTTAAAAGAAGCTGTTTTGATAAAGTCAAAAATCATTCCAAAATGTGTCTGCAAACCAGAAAATTTGGCCACAGTTCACCAGAGAATGCTTCAGGGTCCCACCAAATCAACCAAATGCCTGTTGCAAGAGACCAGCATATCACATTGATCATGCAGACAAATATTCCACATGCACCTGCACATGCATCCCTATCAAGTGTCCATTGCTCACACATTAAAATCAGCAGTTGCTCCTCTTTGCCTCCAGTTTTGTGAGTTGCTGTTCATTGACATAAGAATTAATGGCTTGGACATGGATCTGTTCTTTATGTCTGATGAAGTCTTGTTTTGCCAGAGCAGTTATGTCAACTCACAGAACCGTGAGTTCTGGTCAGCGTAGAATCTGCATAACTTCCACAAAACACTATTGCATGATCAGAAGCTTGGGATTTGATGTGCGGTGTCTGCATGCCACATTACTGGTCCCATCTTCTTTCTCTTTCAGCAGACACTGACTCTGGTGCATTACACTGCCAACATTTTGAAACCATTTGTGGCAATATTAACAGAGGAGGAAAAGACCTACAGTTACTTCTAGCAGAATGAACCAACTGCCCATACAGCCAGCGGAACCTTGGAGTACATTTACACAATCTTCATGCCTGACATAGTTGTTAGCGGAGATCAGTCTGGTTGCAGCCCTAGCTGATCACCCAGGTAACCTGATCTGTCAGTGTTCTTTGTGTGGGGAGCTCTGAAGTCTAAGGTGTATCGCAACAACCCTCATAGTGTTCCAGAACTGTAGCAGAACATTTTGGATGAGATGGCAGCAATTCCAGCAGTCCAGCTTCAATTTGCGTTCAGCAAGTTGTTGACCAGGGCTCAAAAATGCCGAGGGATGAATGGTGGTCAATTTCAGCAACTTCTATAGTCAGGTTAATATTATATTTTCTTTCCTCTGTTGTGTTTCTTTGTGTCTGGGAACTCTATGCTCTGGGCCACTTTTATCTGCCCCACCCTGTAGATAATCAAAGCCCTGGCAAAAGATATGGTTCAGTTCTTCCATTCAAGGGTGATAGTGGGTGACAAAGGGAATGCTCCTTTATGGGTTACTCTTGGGGGCGGTGGCAGATCTAGTATATCCTCACATGCCCATAATTCATCCACCACCCCTAGGAACCCACTGTGTAGGAGCCCTTCTCACCAAATATCACACTGGACTGGAACAACTGAACCATATCCTTCACCCGGGCCTTTATTGCCTATCATCATGCCCTGAAATGAGGGACATCCTACCCAGATCATTCCCACTCCTCATTCTGTTCCCGATCCAATCTACACATCATCTTAGTCCTTTCCTATGATTCTCTAATCCCTTGTCACATGGATTGGGGTCAAGACCTGCCCAATCCACAACCTAGCACTTCCTATTTCAGTCTGGTCACAGGCTTGTATCCTCCCTCATCAGAGGCAGGGTTACCTGTTAAACCAGCCATCTCATATATCAACTCTGCTGCAATCACTGCACAAATTTTTATGTCAGTATGACAACCAACTAGCTGTCAACCAGAATGAATAGCCACCACTAAACTCTAACCAAAAACAAAGTTGACCACCAAGTGTCATAACATCCAGCTGACCACATGCTCATGGCTGCTTCAAAACCAAGGCCACCTGGATCCCTCCTATTTAAATGGGAATTATTCTTGCAATACATCCTTCATTCCCATAACTCTCCTTGCCTCAATCTCCGTTAACCCACTGTCCCCACAGCAACCTCCCAACAGATTTCCCCTCCTGTGTCCTGTCACCCCCTTCCAATCTATGTCTCCATGTCACCTTCAGTGCACCATACTCCACTGGCTCCAGCTACTATGTACCACATGCCTAGCCCATACAGCTGCCACCTCTCCCTTCCACTTTCCTAACCAGCAAATCAGTTGTGTTCCTCTGAGCCATTAGCCACCAAACCCTAACCCATCTTTCTGCCTCTCACTTCCCTCTCCCTCTACCCATCCCGCTTAACACAAGCCCCCCCCCCCCCCTACCCAGCCCACCAGTAAAACTGAAACTAGAAACAAAATACTTAGCATATTACAGTTTGGATTCCAGAAGGGTTACTCAACTGAGAATGCTATTTACACATTAAACCTTCAAAATACACAGTGTGGCAACATAACTTCCTGATTCCACGACACATCAAAACCCATTTTATGATTTAGACTTTTAATTATTTTTGAAAAAATCCAGGTACATTCTAAAGTTTTGTTTTACACAGTTTTGAAAATCGTATCAGTAGGTGACGCCTCACATTGCCCATACACTGACTAAGCCAATTTCTGGGTCTCTCATGACCTTTACCATAGCAGTGGGTATGACGGCAATTTCTGCCCATATGTGGACCTTCAGATGTAGGGGTTTTGGATGGTTGGCATAAATGCAGGATTTTTAAAAAAAAAAAAAAAAAAAAAAAAAAAAAAAAAAAAAAAAAAAAAAAAAAGCATGGAGGCAAATCAGAAGAGCAGGCTGGCCACTCTAAATTGTACCTTATTGAGATGAGGCCCTCCGGGAAGTGTTCCTTCAAAACAGCCATTAATGTCCTTCAAGTGTGAATCATTGCTCCATCCTGTTGGAACCAAATGCTCCATACGTCCAGTTCATCATGTCTTTGGAAAAAAAAAAAAAGTTCCTTCAACGTATACACATACTGGTCTGAATTCACATCACTGGGACCCCATTGTATTAAAGAAAAGAAAAGAAAAGAAAAACAGGACAAACAATCCCAGATGTGGAAACTGTACACCACACTGTGACTTTTTAGATGACTGCAGAGGCCTTTGGTGCAATTCTCGGTGATTGGTGCATGTCTTTTTAGTGTACGAAGTAATAGAAAGTGGTTCCCACAATTGAATGTATGTGTGAGGTCACAGAAAATTTCTGCAGCCTTTTTTTGTTGATGCTAAGACCAGCTAATGTTCTCCATGAAGCCATTTATGCCTTGTATGGTTGTTTTATTTTTCTGAAAGCTAAAATTTTTTCTTATTTCAATATTAAGATTTTGTATAAAATTTTGTAAGTGTTTAACAACTTCCACAAACACTTTTGAAGTTTTACCTTAGTTAGTTAGTTAATTACACGTTCCATATAACAGTTGAATGATTACTTTTTTTTATTATAAAAATGATGTGGAACAAGTCAGTTTCTCAGAGGAAAGGAAGGGGTTGTGCAGAAGAAGTGATTTTATGTTAGATTTAAAAGCTGATATACTACCTGTCAGACTTATTGTGATGGTTATTTATTATAAATTTCATTTGCAAATATATGCATAGTGGTATTGCAGTTAAAATGCCTAGCTCTTTGAAGAGGCACCTACACAACATCCATGGGTATTCTTACTGCTTATTTTTGTGAAATCTGTACTTCCTTTCTAAGTGCTGAGTTGCTCCAGAAGATTATACCGTAAGACATTACTTAGTGGAAATCTGCAAAACTGTCAGAAGGTTGATTCATTTGTTTCCAAGACTAGCAATTATACAAAGAGCAAAAGTAGCTGAACTTAACTGTTTGAGAAGCTCAGTAATTTGCTTCTTCTGGTTTGAGTTTTCATCAGAAAGTACAGTCAAAAATTTGAAGCATTCTGTTTTTACAGATCTTATTTATGTGCTACATCAGTTGTTGGTATGACTTTGAGGAGGTTTACCAGGTTGGTTACAACAACAATCACACCTCTTTAACAGTAGTTCATTTATTAACCTTAACACATACAAGGCTCACAAAGAACTGAGCTGACCATGGCGGAACAGCCAAAGTTAATGCTTAGAGTCCAAAGATGAATGCATATCGATGTTGGTGTCGATTTCATCGTATGGAGTACACTTGAGAGGCCAGGGGGGGGGGGGGGGGGTGACTGTGGCATCGGCAGGGGTGGTTTGTGGGAGCTGGACCACGGTCAGCTCGACAGCGTCAGCAGGGAGCTGTGTGGGCAGATGTCATGAGGGAAGGTTCGGCCACCGAACCTGGAAGTCGTTGAAGTGAGCCGGGCGTTGTACAGGGCATGCTGGTCATGTGGCGACAGGTAGGCCGGCGGTTTGTGGGTGGAATGGAGCAATGATGACGATGTCTCCGGAGGGTGTGACAAACACACGAAGCATGTCCAGGTCGACATCAGGCGGGAGGGGAACACATTTCACCAGGTGGCAGGGAATGACGGAGCTTTTGCCATGAACACTGGATGAAGAGAAACACATGACGAACAGTGTATAGTCACGCAGTATTACTGAGATGATGTGAATTACGTCCGGGGGGACAGTCACAAATACCTCAAGCGAGGGCATGTTCAAGATGGGGAGGCATGAGAAACCTCGATAGGGTGACGCAGGCGATGGTGGAGACGTCGAAGGGACTGACAAAGGAGTTGGCGGTGAGGGTATGATCGTAGGTAAGCTCAACATGGGGAGCATGTGGTCACTCGATGGAGTACGTGAGACCGGAGTAGAGGGCAAGGTCGGAGGAGAGCTCGACGATTGGAGCTGGCAGTCACTCGACAGTGTGTGTGAGACTGGCGTAGAGGTTGAGGTCAGAAGAGAGTTCGATGATTGGAGTTGGAAGTCACTCGATCGAGTGTGTAAGTCTGACGTGGAGTCAATGGTCAGAGTGTCATGAGCCACGACATTGAGTGGCGTGGTCGTAGCCTGAAGGGGGGTTAGAAGAAGGCTCAACATGAGCAGGGTTAAGTCTGTTGAGAGAGACTGTAACAGCTGAATCTTTCATCTGGATGTCATAGGTGTTCGCTGAGCGCCAGAGAACTCGTAGGGGCTGGCATATGGAGGTTGGAGGGGAGCACAGATAGTGTCATCTCAGAGCATGATGTACTCGCAATTGTCCAGAGATTTCGGGACGTGAACCTTAGGGCGGGAATGGCTGGCGGGCAGAGGGATATGGAGGTTGATGAAGTGGCATCTGACGTGGTCCATGAAGGAAGGTAAGTCAGACTGAGGGAGAGAAGCGGAAGGGCTCACAAATTCGCCAGGGAGAACAATGTTCTGGCCGTATACGAACTCGGCTATTGTGCCTTTGAGGTCTTCCTTATCACACAAATGCTGAGTAGCACAAGGGGAAGGGCCTCCTTCTACAGAGAGTCATGGCATCGAAGAGCCACTTTGAAAGTGCGGTGCCAGTGCTTGACTAACCCGTTACTTTGTGGGTGATATGCTGTGGTATGGATGCGCCGGATGCCACAAATGTTACAAATCCCATTGAACAGGGCCGACTCAAATTGTCTGCCCTGGTCAGTCGTGATGATAGCTGGACATCCAAAACGCGATACCCATGACTCAACGAAAGCTCGAGCAACAGTTTCTGCCATAATATTGGGGAGGGGGACAGCCTCGACCCAGCGAGTTGTTCTGTCGATAGACGAGAGAACATAACATAGACGAGAGAGGGCCAACAGTGTCAATATGAATATGCTCAAAACACCCAGGAGGGATCAAAAAGGCGTCGAGGGGGGGAGGGGGGCTGAAGTGTGCTTGTGTACTTTGGAGCATTGGCATACAACACAAGAGCGTGGCCATTGCTGGCAGTCCTTGTTGACATTTCTCCACATAAAGCGCTCAGCTACGAGGTGGGCGGATGCACCAACATCAGGGTGGGCTAAATTGTGCAATGCGTTGAAGACAGCTCGATGGAGCGTGGTTGGGACGAGGGGGTAAAACGTGCCTGTACTGTCGTCGCACCAGATCTCACCAGAAATGCTAGGGAAGGTGGTGCGGATGAAGTGTGGTGAAGAAGTAGAGTCTGAAATCAGGTTTTGTGTTTCCTCGTCGGTGGGTTGGAGGTTAGGCAGCGCAGAGAGGTCTAACAGTGAATGGACGGCGTCGACTTATGAAAGGAAATCAGCAACTGTATTGTCAGTAAGATGTGAAGTCCATGTATTTGAAGCAGCGAGGAGGCGGGTCAGCTGGCGGGTTTGTAATCGCCACAGCCAGGGGTTTGTGGTCTGTTAAAACATAGAAAGGGTGTCCCTCAACATCAGTCTTAAAATGCTTGATTGCTTCATAGACCACGAGCAACTCCCTGTCAAATGCGGAATATTTCCATTGTGCATTGGTGAGCTTGTGCGAGAAGAACTGAAGAGGCGAAGTTTGGCCGTCGATTGTCTGGCTAAGGACAGCCCCAATGGCAGTATCGCTTGTGTCTGTGGTGATGAAAATCTGCACATTGGGATGAGGATGCGCAATGGTGCAGGCCTCGGCAAGAAGATTTTTGAGGGCAGTGAAAGAGTGAGTCATAGCAGGGGTTCATGGAATGGGCCGAGATCCAGAAGTGTTGGTGCCTGCCAAGGCATCCATCAGTGGAGCCTGAATCTCCACAGCCCAAGGTAGATGTCGGCGATAATAATTAACCATCCCCAGAAAGCGCCGGAGCTCTTTGAATGATGAAGATCTGGCTAGGTTTAGTATTGTACTTTCTTAGGGGGCAGTGAAATGCCGTCGGCAGAGACCCAAAAACCAACAAAAGTGACAGTGGGTTGATGTAGCTGCAATTTGTCCTGGTTGGTCTCAATGCCTGCTGCCACAAGTGTGTTCATAACAGTTTTCACATGTCGAATGTTGTCCTCAACGAAGGAGCTGAACACAAGAATGCCATCAAGATATGCAAAGCAGAATTTTAGGTCGAATTGCACTTCGTTGATGAAGCGTGCCAGGTCTGGGTTGCGTTTTTCAGACCAAAGGGCATGAATCGAAACTGAAATAACCCGATCGGGGTGGTGATTGCTGTCTTCTTGATGTCTTCAGGTGCCATGGGGATTTGGTGGTAGGCCCATTTGCAATCAATGACAGACAACGTGGTCATACCTGCGAGGGAACTGGTAAAGTTGGCAATGTTGGATATGGGGTAGGTGTCCATAATTGTTCGTGCATTTAGTCGATGGTAGTCTCCACACATGCGCCAGGACCCGGCTTTCTTGGGTGTCAAATGTATGGGCATAGACCAGCTACTGGCAGAGGGTTCAATAACGCAGGAGCTTAGTAGTTCAGAAATCTGATTTTTAAGGTCGGAGAGGTGCTCAGGACAAAGTTGACGTGGTTTACTGGAGATCAGGGGATCTGGCGTGAAGCGAAGCTTGTGAACCGTACTGTTGGTGTTGACGGAAATGTTGCCGGCGGCACGGGAGGCGGTTTGTTTACAATGTGTGGCGGGCAGGGCAGGCAAGGTGTGGTCGTGGTGTTTGGAGCCACTCGGCGGATCCGACAGGAGCTGAGGTGGTGAAATGTCCCAGGAGTCCAGGCGGCAAGATGGCCACCGTCTCGAAGCATTAGCATCCTGGTCAGGTGAGCTTGTTAGAGCTCGTGAGCCGTTAGTGAGTCCATTGTCCAAGGATGCGGCCTGTGGCAGCAAGGTCATGGGCAAAATGCTTGGCGCGAGTGCACTGTTTGTGTTGTCAGTGGCGGTCGCACAGCGGCGCACAGAAGCCGAAGTTGCATAGTTTGAAGTGCTGTCCACGAGGGGCGGGGTAGGAGCCGTCAGTTCGGGAACACGTGATGCTCGTCGCGCATGCGCACTTGTGTCGGGCCGAGTGTCACAGTGTTAGGAGGGTGTGGACCTGCGTAACTGTCAGTACATGTTATGGCAGTCTTGATAGCACAGTTGCGAGGGGTAGCAGGAGGATCGATTGCTGGGACTGCAAGTAGATTCGGCACACTTACTGACCTTGCTTTGTCCCTGCTGTAGTGCCTGTAATTCCTTTGCTGCATCAGAGAGCTGGAGTTGTGTTTTGTGGAGCTGGAGGTAGAGCTCGTGGTTTTCCTTGCATAGATGAGTGACGTGTTCAAGCTCGACAAGCCACTTGTGCGTGGTTTCTTGTAACGTTGTTGACAGAGACGAGCATGTACGGATGAGATGAGCCCAGACCGATGTGTCACGGGGGGGTTTGCTCGATGGAGCACAGAGGAAGTGAGTCTTGGATGGATGATGAAACACGGGGTTTCACAATAGGTCCGGTGAAAGTTTGTGGTGTCACAAGAAGTCAATGCCTAGTATAGGTTCGTCAATTTCGCACACTAAAAAAGTCCACTTGAGTTTGCAGTTTGCGGAGAGTGAGACGATGTAGGAAGTTGAACCCAAGCATTGTAGTTTAGTTGAATTCACAGCTTGCAGTGAAGTATGATGAGGGCAGATGTTCGACGACGCTAAGGACGTAGGCAGCAGCGAAGCATCGGCACCTGTGTCCACTACGAAAAGGTATCCCGACAAAATGTCTTTAATGTAAAGTCGTCCGCAATTATCCGGTCATTCACGAACAGAATGGAGCACTAGGGGGTGCCTGTCATGTTGTGCACAGGAAGTGGCACCCAGACCTACCTACGATTGGCGTTTGGGAAGTATCAGGGTGGTCTGCAGTTCCGTGCCGCTTCACCAAACTGTGTGTGGAAGTAACAGTACTGATAGTGGGGTTGCATTTCCTGCGGAACGTTCGTTGCCAGTGGCAGTGGCTGAGGTTCAGTGGCCACAGCAGGTTCAGTTGCAGGAGGGGGCGTGACTGTGGGCGGAGCCGGTGATGTCCCAGTTGCTTGTTTACTGCTTCCCAGAGCGAGCGGAACGGTCGGCACAGTACGTCCCCAGCCGCATCCGGCCGCAGGATGATGAGCCTGAACCTGAGACTTGTCAGGTAGGCAGTGGCTGGCGAAATAGAGCAGTGATGCATCGTGTAGCTTGTCAGCAATTGTCATTCTTTGCTCGATAGGTTCAGGAAACCTTTGAGCCAGAGCAAAGCGGATGTGAGGAGATAGTTAATCTGACCAGATGGTGAAGAGAGCTGTGACAAAGAGTAGATCGGCGCTGACCAGGGCACGTAGCCATCTCCAGAGCTGGGAAGGTTTGTCGTTGCCTAGAAGCTTGACGTGGAGCACTTGCTATATTGCAGCCTTAGTTGAGCATGCAAGCAGACGTAGAACTGTCTTTTTGGCTAGAGTGTACCGGGTAGATGAGTCCGGTAAGTGTTATAGAATGTTCGGAAGAACAGGTTGTTCTGTTCAGGTGGCAGTGTGAAGGTGACACATTGTGCTTGAGCGTGATCCATCGGCGACGCGGAAGGCCGACGCGGGTGAGACACCATAATGTGTCAATTGCAGTTGCAGAAGCTCAACACATTGCAGGTGTGTTTGGATTGAGGCATCATGGAAGACCGACGCGGATGAGGCACCGAAATGTGCTGGCTCAACTGGAGCCAGCACGGGGGTGACAGGTGAGAAATGTGCTGGCTCAACTGGAGCCAGCACGGGGGTGACAGGTGAGAAAAAGTTCAAAGTTTGAGAACGCGTGTTAGTCTGTGGAAATCTCGACATATGATCAGAGTTGGGGCCACCTGTGTTGCAGGGAGGCTGCGGAGGTGTGGGCTGTCCAGAAGCACAGTGTGGGAAATGATGTCAAACGTGGGACGGAATGTGTGAATGTTCACTGTTCATAGTCACTCCACTGCAAACGGTGTGCGGATAAGGTGAATGTCGTGGCACAAAACACTGAGGCATAGAAGTGGGACGGAGGTGGAGATCAGGCACAGATAACAAGTTATTGTTCCTGTTGCAGGCCGCGGTATCGAAGTAGGAAGACACGTGCTGATGGCTTGAAATAGTGGAGCTCAGCACGTACTCACCAGTACTACTATAGTGGCACTCACCTGAAGATGGCCAGAAGACTCTGCACCGAAATATCGTGGCAGGACGTTACTGATATCCGGCAGTTCTCCCATGTTTTTATGGAACAATCAGTATGCCGGGAAAGCTTTGAACATCGCATCAAGCAACTCTATGGGGAGGAAGTGATGGAATGTATTCAAAGATTCGACAAGTTACATGAAAGAAGAGCGAGGCTGCTGAGCTCATTGATATTCTTATTAAGTTGCAGAGACAAGGGCATTATTCCAATGTTTACCAAAATTGTGCATTTCATAAATACCGCTGCTGCAAACAACATCAAACCTAAAGCAAGCATGGCTTTGGTGAGAGAAAGGATTCGTTTTAGTCGACATGAATTGGATTCTGTGTCAAAGGAAATGTTCCACATACATTTGGGATTGGCAGCAAGACTATCTTCTCTGTCGTGGGAATGGGTGGATGGTGTGACATGGGCTAAAGCAAACTGGAGCCATGATAAACCTGTGGCGAGGAAAACTGCCAAGATTGATGGACTTTCTACACAGATGCTGAAGGAAATTCCAACTCGACGATCTGTTGTTAATTTGACAGAGAAAGCTTCAGATGACGCGACTGTGTCTGTGCTAGCAAAAGGACTGAATTTTGCTCCCACACCTGTTTCAGCACCACTAGTGGATTTCATAAGTGCCATCAAAGAAGCTGTATGCCATCTTGATACAGATGAAGTGGAAGAAGTTCGTCGAGAGTCTTGCCTTGTGTTGACCAGAGGTGCAGCAATGTAGAGTAACATCTCGCCCATGGAGAGGATAGCCCTCCGTAACTTATGAGCAGATGTGGATACAGTAGTCTTAAAATCTGACAAAGGAAATGCTACTGTCCTCATACCAAAGGATGACTATATTAATAAGATCAATGTTTTATTATGTGACTCAATGTATCGCAAAATCGATAAGGATCCCACGAGCCGAGTGGTGCGAAAAACAGCAGAACTTTTATCAAATAGTTCTCTACCGAAGGAGGTCATCAAGAGACTGAAACCAAACAGTTCAGTTCCACGTAGGCTGTATGGACTGCCTAAGATCCACAAGGAAAATGTGCCATTACGTCCAATTGTGAGTAACACTGGAACAGCCACCTACGACCTAGCAAAATTCTTGGCATCTTTGTTGAAACCAGTGATAGGCAAGTGTGTACATCATGTAAAGAATTCTGGTGATTTTATCAGCCGACTTCAGCCACTACAACTGCAAAGTAACGACTTATTGGTCAGTCTTGATGTGGTTTCAGTTTTCACAAAGGTGCCTCTGGTGGACTCACTACACCTCATTGGCAATATGTTTGGTGCAGACATTACAGCGTTGTTTGAGCACACTCTCTCCTCTACATATTTTATATTTAACAATGAATTTTACGAACAATCTGACGGTGTCACCATGGGGAGTCCTTTGTCTCCCCTGGTGGCCAATTTTTTTTTTTATGGAAGATTTTGAGGAGAAAGCACTCGACTCTGCCACTTTTAAACTGACAGTATTTTGACGATACGTTGACGACACTTTTATAGTGTGGCCTCATGGTCTGGACCATCTCCAAGAATATTTATGTCACATGAACTCCATACATGAAAACATAAAGTTTACCATGGAGATAGAGAAAGATGGTTGTCTGCCATTTTTAGACGTCTTGGTGCGACGGAAGAGTGATGGCACACTTGATCACTCGGTGTACAGAAAACCCACTCATACAGACCTGTATCTACAAGCTACTATAGTTCAATTCCTTTATCTTGGCGATTCGTGCATGCCCACCCAGGCGCGGGAGATTGCTGCGTTGCCAGTTGCACGCGCCAAGAGAAGCAGCGCCATAGTATAGTTTGCAAACTTACGTTCAGGTGGGAGCACGCAGTTTATGAAGTAAAGCCACCATGGCCGCATTAACCCTTTCACTGCTACATAGACATGCTCCCCACATTCCACGCTGTGCACGATTTTGTCATCACTGCACTGCTCACCTGTGCACACACATGGTGTTTCAACTGCTTTGACACACTTTATCATTCGATTTCACAAAAACTATTTGGCCCAAAAATCTGATTTTTTCACATCTTCTTGACTGATACCTTCCCCCCATAAATGAATTGTAGTAAACCATTGCACGAAATTTTGAAGAGTTTGCAGAGGTAAAAGTACATAGCATATACTTTCCGTATGATCGATTTTAGTTGCCACTAGAAATTTCAAAAAATTACATTCAAACGAATAAAATTCATGAAGTAAGACACTCTGATATTGTTTTTAAATAAAGGAAATATTAAGCACCGAACAAGGTCTGAACTCAGAATCTTTCGCTTAGCAGCCAAACACTTTAACCATTACGCTAACGCAGCTCATAATTCGATGGACCTCCCAGATGACTTTAAAAGATCACGCAAAATACTGACAAACACTATTGGTGTGACTATGAATTACTCCCGTTTCGTTGAAATACAATAGGAAATAAACAATTACTGCTGTTCTTTATTGCGAAAAAGTGGTTAGTGAGAATGATACAAACATCTTTCCTTGCTATCACCTGAATTAGGAGGCTTATTGCTTGTTTGGTTTAATTAATTAATAGAATATGAAGCAATTGATATAAAGAATGCTTTTTCCAAACTTTCTATAAAAGAAAGTCTGCTATCAACACATTGCTTTTGTTCAATTACTTTATTTATGACTGAAAATTTCTAAAACTGAAGACACTCGTCCGTGCTCTGCACTGCAGTCGAGCTCTGGCAACGTCGTTTTCTGTTCATTGGCTGACTGTGTTTTGTGACATCAGATGCACAGAACGAACCTAAACTCGGCCGCTGTCGTAAATGATGCGCACTTTAATTGCCACCATACAGCACAAACAATGGGCCTTCTCAAAACCTTGATTCACCGTGCCCATACCATCTCTGATGCCGACAGCCTTCAACCGGAACTGGATCACCTGCAAAAGTATTTCTGAAGAATGGCTTTTCACCTAGGCAAGTGAACAGAGTGATGAAGACCTACAAATGACGGAACAAGGAAGAGGAAGAGGCCTTCAGGTCAATTGCTTATCTACCATTTATAGGGAATATTTCTTCACAGATAGGCAGAATATTGAGAAAGTATCAACTGAGAGTCATTTTTCACCCTCCTTCCAAAATTTCATCACTGGTGGGATCCATTAAAGATGACCTGGACCTGCGTAAATCAGGTGTTTACAAAATTCCGTGTGAATGCGGCAAAACATATTTAGGGCAAACAACACGAACTGTGCAGGAATGCGTTGTGGAACACCAACGCCATACTCGCCTTCTCCAACCCACCAAGTCCACAATCACCAAACATTGTATTTCCGCAGACCATTCCATGAATTACAATGACACAAAAATTTTGGCCATACATCAAACTTTTGGAGCTCGATTATCAATGAATCTGTGGAAATAAGATTGTCTGACAACAAGACTCTCATCAATTGAGATAGCGGTTATCAGCTAAACTCTGCTTGGAATCCTGTTATAGAGAAACTTCATAGTCAATGTAGTTATCTGCATAAAGATGAAAATCTACCTGATATCGATACGCCAAGCTTTCACCGTGGAGGGCGCGAGGCGCAGCGCACGGAGCTGTTATGAACGCGCACACCGAGCAGTGCATGCGCAATGTCACCTCAGTATGGCTTTAAATAGTGGAGTTCAGCGTGTACTCGCCAGTACTACTATAGTGGCACTCACCTGAAGATGGCCAGAAGACTCTGCGCCGAAGTATCGTGACAGGATGTTACTGATATCTGGCAGTTCTCCCGTGTTTTGGGGAACAAACGGATAGTTGTTACCCAGCATACAGTGGAGATACTGACTCATAGAAAGACACAACAAAAAGACCATCTGAAAGTTGGCTTTCAGCCAACAAGACCTTCATTAAAAATAGGAAACAAACACCACACACACACACACACACACACACACACACACACACACACACACACACACATGCATACACACACACACACATGACCACAGTCTCTGGCAGTTGGAGCCAGCTGCCAGAGACTGTGGCCATGTGTGTTTTAGTTGCATTTGTGTGTGTGTGTGTGTGTGTGTGTGTGTGTGTGTGTGTGTGTCGTCTATTTTTGACAAAAGTCTTCTCGGCCAAAAGCTAACTTTCCAACAGTCTTTTTGTTGTGCCTTTCTGTGACTCAGCATCTCCACTAAATACTAAGTAGCAACTATACATTTCATTATAAACTAAATAGTTAAGTATTTGAAGTATCTGTGTTATCTAATTCAACAAACATGAGTTCCAAAACATAGTGTACCACACATATTTTGAAACATTTGTAAGATATGTGGTTTTATTGGGAATGAATTTCAAATAATATATCAAAAAAATAGAAAAATAGAACTTTTTTATGGCATGTCAGGAATTTCATTCACTGCAACCTAAATATTGTCACCTCACAGATGGATTAAATATTAAGTTTGCGATAGTGCAACTCATCAGTATAGAGGTAGTGTGTTGTCAAATCTAAATAACAATGTTGTATATACATTTTTGAGCAATTTTGCTTCAAGCACCAAAACCCAAAATTATTTGAAGAAAAATATGTGCACCACACATATGATGCCATAAATAGCAAAAGTTCTTGCTCACTACATGTAGATAAAACTTCATGCTTAAACCCCATAATTTGTGATCATTAGAATATATAACAAATTAAAATGAAGAAATATCCATTGTATGGAGTTGGGCACTGAAAAAGCCACCGTACAATGTACAGGTAGAAAAGTGCTGCTATTAATCATACTGTTCTTGGGTTTGCAGCCAGATCAAGCATTCATCTGAACACAATATTTCCAGTCCACTTGGCTGCCATTTTCAGGTGAGAATCCTGTATGCTGATCTTGCTACAGCTGATTGATACTTTGAACAGTGGCCCTTTTACAGGCTGAGGAAGGCCAACAGTACATGTATCACAAATCACTGCTGTTGCTCCTTAGTGCAGGTGAATGTACATCACCCTAGTGGTGAAAGCTGCCAAAAATGACAAATCACTATCAAGTTCCACTATCTATAAATTCTACCAGTCATGACAACAACCATTGTGTTTAATATTAGGTAAAAGAGGGTTCTTGCTTTGAAGATTAATCTTTCTCTTAATGCATGCCAGTCTAATTTCAATAGCTTTCTTTAAAACACAGTCCCAGTAGTGAGAGCCAGAGACATCCATTTGTGTCTTATCATACAACATTCTGTGTCTCTTGGTAAGACAGTGACCCACTACTGCAGATTTCTCAGCCTACATCAATCGTGTGTGGTGATGGTGCTCAGTACATCTGTATTGAATGGTACAAACTGTCTGGCAAACGTATCATTTTGCACAGTGGTGAGGGATTTTATAAACACTGGGCTTCCTCAGTCCTAGGTGAACTTTAATTGAGCCAAAGAGAGCTCTGATCTTGGTTGGTGGATGAAATACACTTTTAATATTATACACTCCTGGAAATTGAAATAAGAACACCGTGAATTCATTGTCCCAGGAAGGGGAAACTTTATTGACACATTCCTGGGGTCAGATACATCACATGATCACACTGACAGAACCACAGGAACATAGACACAGGCAACAGAGCATGCACAATGTCGGGACTAGTACAGTGTGTATCCACCTTACGCAGCAATGCAGGCTGCTATTCTCCCATAGAGACGATCGTAGAGATGCTGGATGTAGTCCTGTGGAACGGCTTGCCATGCCATTTCCACCTGGCGCCTCAGTTGGACCAGCGTTCCTGCTGGACGTGCAGACCGCGTGAGACGACGCTTCACCCAGTCCCAAACATGCTCAATGGGGGACAGATCCGGAGATCTTGCTGGCCAGGGTAGTTGACTTACACCTTCTAGAGCACGTTGGGTGGCACGGGATACATGCGGACGTGCATTGTCCTGTTGGAACAGCAAGTTCCCTTGCCGGTCTAGGAATGGTAGAACAATGGGTTCGATGACGGTTTGGATGTACCGTGCACTATTCAGTGTCCCCTCGACGATCACCAGTGGTGTACGGCCAGTGTAGGAGATCGCTCCCCACACCATGATGCCGGGTGTTGGCCCTGTGTGCCTCGGTCGTATGCAGTCCTGATTGTGGCGCTCACCTGCACGGCGCCAAACACGCATACGACCATCATTGGCACCAAGGCAGAAGCGACTCTCATCGCTGAAGACGACACGTCTCCATTCGTCCCTCCATTCACGCCTGTCGCGACACCACTGGAGGCGGGCTGCACGATGTTGGGGCGTGAGCGGAAGACGGCCTAACGGTGTGCGGGACCATAGCCCAGCTTCATGGAGACGGTTGTGAATGGTCCTCGCCGATACCCCAGGAGCAACAGTATCCCTAATTTGCTGGGAAGTGGTGGTGCGGTCCCCTACGGCACTGCGTAGGATCCTACGGTCTTGGTGTGCATCCGTGCGTCACTGCGGTCCAGTCCCAGGTCGACGGGCACGTGCACCTTCCGCCGACCACTGGCGACAACATCGATGTACTGTGGAGACCTCACGCCCCACGTGTTGAGCAATTCGGCGGTACGTCCACCCGGCCTCCCGCATGCCCACTATACGCCCTCGCTCAAAGTCCGTCAACTGCACATACGGTTCACGTCCACGCTGTCGCGGCATGCTACCAGTGTTAAAGACTGCAATGGAGCTCCGTATGCCACGGCAAACTGGCTGACACTGACGGCAGCGGTGCACAAATGCTGCGCAGCTAGCGCCATTCGACGGCCAACACCGCGGTTCCTGGTGTGTCCGCTGTGCCGTGCGTGTGATCATTGCTTGTACAGCCCTCTCGCAGTGTCCGGAGCAAGTATGGTGGGTCTGACACACCGGTGTCAATGTGTTCTTTTTTCCATTTCCAGGAGTGTATCTTTTTCAAATTCTTTCTATTTTTGAAGACAGCATGTATCAGAAAGGCCACTGATCTACATGAATTTTTCTCATGGTTCTAGTGCAGGTCCAAACTCATTTGCTCAATGGATCTGCATGTCTCTGTAGCCATTCCGCTTCAGTACGAGCTTTAGGTGATCCAGTTCCTGTGTCAAGCTCTTTGCATGTGAGATGGCACATGCTGTCTTTGGCAATGCTCACAGGACCCCCTCCTCCACTGCACTGGTATGATGGATGGCAATTTGCTGCATGCAGATGCCAGTCTGCGTCCATCGGATTTTAATAAACACTGTGCCCCAGGTCCCCTCACCCACTTTGTAGACCAGTATATCCAGTAACAAAAGCTTTAATCCATTGTGAGCTCCATTGTGAACTTGAAGCTAGGACAAAGACAGTTAAAATGATGCAGGAAACAGCTCAGAGCATCCATTACTTGAAGCCATGCCATAATTGTATTGCTGACATACCTCCAGAAGCAGGTAAGTTTTAAAAATGCCATTCTCAGTGCTGTGTTTCAAAATCTAACATAGATAAATTAGTGACTATGGGGAGATAATGGACTCCCCATAGCCATTCCATCAGTTAATTCAAAATAATTAACACTGAAGAAAAGATATGTTTATGTCAGCACATGACCGCAGAGCTTCAGTGAAAGCCCTGTTTTTCACTAATTAACGTCAAGGACACTTTGAGATGAGCCTGGATAGATCGAGACACTACATCAAAGCTCAAAAGCAAATCCAGTGGACCAAGATGCAAAGACTTCAATCAAGGGATAAAAATCATAGAATTTGATGTTCACATTTTCCGATATGAGGCCTAAAACAGACACTAAGAGCTTAGCCAAGGTGTAAGTGGGTGCATCCAAGTTGTTCACAATGGGACATAATGGAATGGAGCACTGTCAGTAGGCAGTTATCAAAGTTTCAACATATTTGATTTTCACCCATTATGGCACCTGTTGACGGATGATGATGAACTTCATGAGTAAAGAACTGGATGATCCAGTGTGATCAGTTTGGGAGAAAGGGCTAAATTTTGCTCCTACACCGAGGAGTCTTCCCATCACAGTACTTATTTCCTTGACCAAGCAGGTGGTGTCTAGCTTTCCTGAGGACTGAGCAGAAGAAATCAGGCAAGAGGTTTCACATACGCTGTGTTGGGCTTCACCATGTGAAGTAATATATCCTATGTCGAAAGGGCAGGAATCTAGTCCTTTAGAAAATACCTAGATTTATTAATTCTACCATCAGACAAAGATAATGTCACAGTTCTTCTTTCACAGGATGACTATATGAATAAGAAGGATTTTTTACCTAAGGGCTTAGCATACCAAGATTGCATAATGATCCAACTGAATGAATAAAATGGAAGTCTCTTCATTTCTCAAGAAAAGTTCATTATCCAGTGCTGTGACTAAAAAAAGTTTGGCTCGGTGCCACCATTCCACCAACATAATACAATTTGCCATAGTTCATAAAGATAGAGTTCCGTTATTTCCCACTGTGTGCAATTTTTGTGTGCCCACTTACAGCTTGCTAAGTATTTAGCATCTGTTCTTAACCCTCATGTTGGAAAAGTGAACATTTTATTGCCAATTCTATGATTTTTATTCCTCAATTGAGATCTTTGTGTCCTGACCTCTTGGATTTGCTTGTGAATCTAGATTTAGTGTCTCTTTTACTCTGGTTCTTTTTGAAGAATCTTTGATGTTAATTAGCGGAAAAATGTCAAAGCTCTACAATCTTGTGCTGATGTCAACATTTTTTTTTATCAATGGCAATTATTTTGAACACACTGATGGAGTGGTTATGGGGACACCATTATCCTCCATAGTCACCAGTTTATTTATGGAAGATTTTGAAAACAGGGAATTGAGTATGGGATTTTTAAAACATACCTGTTTGTGGAGGTATGTCAGCAATATGTATATGGTAAGGCTACATCGAATGGATACTCTGAACTGTTTCCTGCATCAATTTAATTGCCTTCATACTAACATCACATTCACAATGGAGGTCAAAATGGGTGTAAGGCCTCTGTTTCTAGACATACTGGTCACCAGAACTGTTTCTACACATACTGGTCTACAGAAAAGATTATGGGACCTGGGACACAGTGCTTATCAAACATTGATGCATATGGACCAACATTTGCCAGGAGCAAACTGCCATCCATCAGACTATTGCACAGGGAACTTGTGAATGTTGGCAAAGAAAGAGTATGCTATCTCAGATGCACAGAGCTTGTCAGAAGAGCAGGATTACCTTAAGTCTGTGTTCAAGCAGAACAGCTACACAGACAAAGATGTCTGTTGTGCCTTTGAGGTTGGTCCTGCATCAGAACCACAAGAAGATGCATGTAGATCAGTGGCCTTCCTACCACATGCTGGGAGCATTGGGAGCATATCTTTGAAAACAGGAAGAATTTTAAAAAGATATAAAATAAAAAGTGTATTTTGTTCAACAGCCAAGATTATAGAACTCCTTGGTTTGGTTAGTGATGGCCTAGGATTGAGGAAGCCTGGTGTTAATAAAATCTCTTGCCATTGTGGCAAACTGTAAATTGGCCAGACAATTTGAACCATTCAGTACACATGTACTGAACACATAGCCCCATAAGTTTCATGTAGCCTGAGAAATCTGTGGTGGTGGAGCATTGTCTTACTGAGGGACAAAGAATGTTGTATAATATGACATGAATGGTTGCCTTATGTATTGCTATTGGGACTATGTTTTAAAGGAAGCTATCAGAGTTAGTCCGGCACACAACATTACAAATAGAGACGTTACACTCTAAGAAAGATTTGGAACCATGTTTCATCTGACAATGGTTATTGACTTGACTGGCAGAATAGCGATAGCGATTTATTGTTTTTGTCAGCTTTCATCACTGGATCACCATACATTCTTGTGCACTAATGGACACCAGCAATATTTCTTTGCACAATCCCTGTTGGCCTTCTGTGTCATATAATAAGGCTGTCATTCGTGGCATCAATCAGTGCCAGCGGGATTAGCATTAGTCACCTGTGGAAATATTGTGTTCAGATGATTGCTTGATGTGGCTATAGACACAAGAAGAATATCATTAGTTAATATACTGAGAAAATGTAAGTACTCGCAAGAATTGCTGTGCCTTGCCAGAATTTCTAGATGATAATACAACACTACAATAGCATATAATACATTTGCTGTAATTACATTGCATAAACCAGCATTTCATATTTATCTATAAGAAATGTTTTCAGTGGCACTAGCACTTTAAAAAGATAATTATACTTTCTGGTGGGTCTCCTGTACTGGAAATCAAATGAATTCATGTGTATGTAAAGGTACAGTAAACTTTTGATGTCGAGTCTACCTGAAATGTATGTAATGTTAGCAGAAGACTTCACTCCAAGAACCCACTCTTTTTCAGTCATGTTGGATCTTTTTTGAATTTGTTTATTTGTGTGTGCCTTTGTTTCCACAAACTTAGCACAGAGCACTTTGGGGCTGGTCTATAGAATTTTCAGTTGGAAGTGTAGAGCTTTGATAGAGCTCGTCTTTTTTTTTAAAGCTTATGTAGGGAAAGATATTTCCAGTTACTTTTCATGCTCAGGAAAAAAAAAAACACATCTTCATTTAATTCATAATACATTCCATTTGCAAAAATATTGCATATTTCAACTAATTATACATCTCTGTTAATATTTTCCTCATTCTTCTTATAACAACCTACATTATGTACAACCATAACATGGAAATCACAAATACTAATAATTTTTAGTACATGTTTTAATTTGAAGTATTAATCCAGGTTACATTGTTTTGCTTTCCAATTTTTTTTAAGGCACAATGACTGCTAATGTGCTTCTATTATCAGCTTATTATGTGTCTTTACAGTTACACAAGCCCAAATTTCAAGCATGATAAAAAATTTGGTATGCCAACACCATGGGATGAGACTGGCATTTGGGTTGCAAAGGTTATAAAATGGATAAATAATGAAGAGATGTGTGTAGTAACACGAAGGCAAGCTGAGTATGTTGCACAAACACAGCCCCAGTTAGGAAAAGTACTTCAGCCGTAAGTATTGGAGCCTCCCGCATGATCTCTGTTTGCTTACTCTATCGTTTAATGGAAAATCCAGGATGGAAAGTAACAATACCAGAGAAGGAAAGTTGCTACTCACCATATAGCAGAAATGCTGAGTCGCAGTAGGCACAACAAAAATATTCACACATTTATAGCTTTCGGCCATTAAGAAATTGTATGAATCTTTTTTTTGTGCCTATCGCGACTCAGCATCTTCGTAATATGGTGAGTAGCAACTTTCCTTCTCTGGTATTGTTACTCTATCATTTATTTGTCCTGTTTAGCTATGACTGCCCTGCATCCATATCATGTTTTCTCTAATTTGCATAAACAGTATCAGAGCATAAATGAATTTATAAATCATGTACAAATTATAGATGTTCATACAATTGTATTTAATTATTATATGACATTGGAATAACCAGAAAGAAGCAAATAAAATTCAGCTACTGAAGTACAACAGGCAGAACTATAAGAAATTGCATCACAGTTATGAGCCAAACTTTCTCATGCCACAATTTACACCATTTTCCCATGTATCAACCCAGTACTTGTAACATCTTAGTACTAATTCAGCTCCTGGAATTGTTATTTGTTGTATTTGTGCAGTGCATAACACAAAGGTACAGCCCTATTTTCAGGATACATCCATGACATACAGAAGAAAAAGATATGTTATTTGGACATTCGTCTGGAAAAATGTAATTTCCATATTAGAACTCATTTTCTATGATTCTTCATGGCACGTTAGTCATGAAAAACACATAAGACTTGAATGTATCAGCATACAATATGAAACTCTTTCTTACATGAAATTGCCTTCACATCACAGCCAGAAAGGTTCTCTGCATGACATACCAGGATTCATTCTTCATTAATTCACTATGTTCATTAGGTACAGTCAAGAAGAAGAATCTTTAAGGATGTGGTATGAGTCAAGAAATACATTAAAAAAAGCAGCAACTCTTATAAAATGAGCCTGAATGCTGTATTAAAAATAAATTATCACTTTACTACTTCATGCTGTTTGTGCTCAAGCAAGTCTTTAATCTAGGTTGTCAGGCACTGCATAGGAGTGATTAACGAGATAAATTTTTAGTTTTCTTTTGAGTCAGTAGGGACTCTCAATTTCTTACTTTATGTTGGATGGGAGCTTTACACCAGAGTACATAACTTCAATTTGAACCCTGGACAAAGAGACAAAGCATATATGAAAATTATTTCATGTCTTGTATTGTAGGATAAAAAGCTCTGAGTTAACGTATTGGATCAAATTCAGCCTGAGCTTTCAATGACTACCACCACCATTGTTGACAGGGGCTAAATCTGACAGTCAACCCTTGACTTATCTCCCAATAACAATGATGGAGCCAGTCATAGAAAGCTTGAGATAAAAATCTAAATCTGACATGCTAATAACTTTTCATCCAAAGACACTCTCACAAGAGACTCCATAACCATGTCTTGTATTGAGACTGTGCAAATCATAGCTCAGCTGAAACTGATGCTTATTATCAACAAAAACACCCTTCATGAAGTAAATTTTCTGGGAAGTGTGTGTAAAGAATCCCAAAATTCTTAAAAAAGCTTCTGCAACATGTGTTTGTTTTTTTTTTTTTAATTTTTTTTTTATTTTACATAATATTCTTATTACTCACTGTTACTAATTACATACTTTATTTACTTTATATGTGCTGACCCAGAAGATAATTCCATAACATTACAAAGTGAAAACCTGAAAATAAGTAGTCACTCCCATCTTTATGTCAATATAATGAGATATTTTGTTAAGAACCGAACATACTGAACTGAGCTTCTTAATTACTTTTATGTGTGTGTTGACTATTCAAACATGTTATCCAGGTGGACCCAGTAGAATTTTACACACAGTGTTCCATTTAGTGTATGACCACTAATGCCTACTTCTGGTGCTAGTAGGTAATTTTTGCTTGTTTAAAATTGCTAATATGATTCTTTGTGAGATAAAGAGTTAGAGAGTTAGTAGTAAACTAGTTGTAGCCTTGTTCAGCTATCTCCTGTGATCGATGTGTTAAAGTTGAGTCTGAAGCCTTGATTAGCATGCTTCTATCAAGATCAAATATTACAGTTTTCAAACTTTACTTTAAAGTTTTTGGAAGGTTATTTATGTAGACTTAGAACAAGAGCAGACTCAGTACTTATTCTTGTTGGATCCCAAATGTTAAGCTACCCTATTCTTGTGGCTCAGTCTGTGAATATGACACTCTGGTTTCTGTTATGACAGAAAAATTCTATCAATGCTTCAGACATGCCACCAGTGCCATAATATTTTAGTTCTAAGCGGAGTTCTGTGGTTTACATAATCAAAGGCCTTGACAATGCTACCAAATATGTCAAGATTTTTTTATCTCTAACAGTAATCCATTTGTGAGGTCTTATAAATCTTTTTTGTGAAGTATCCTTTATGAAAGACAAACTTTGGAGCAATTAACAACTTTTCCAACAAAACTGAGGCAGTATTCTATCATAGGCCACTCTCTCAAAAACTTTTGAAGCAACTGGAAGGAATAAAATAGGTCCACAATTACAATTTATGTACTTACCTCCAGTTCTATAGATCACTTTTAAAACAACATACTTAAACTCATCAGAAAATATGTCCTCAGTAATTAGCTGATTACAGAGATAACTTAAATGTAGCCCTATCAAGTTCACATATTATTTTGATCTTCTGCTAGAAATACTATGATAGTGAACATATAAGACTTGAATATACCAGAATACAATATGAACTCTTTTTTACATGAAATTATTGCTTATAGTGAACTGTTGAGTTGTGTGATCTTTGTAGATGTTGCATTGTTGATACTAATGTATGTTTGTAGCACATGTAGTGTCTGTGAAGGTCAATCTAATACATCTGTATTTTCTTGTTTATTTGTGATTGAAGGGAAATAATCATTGAAGTGGTAGGCAATTTCAATGTGTCATCATCTCTGTCACTGCTAATTCCTGGGTCTCAGTTTCATTTGCACCACTATTTTAGTTTTGGATTGAGGCTTTCCCCAATGTCAGATCCCTTCTTACACCTAATTTTGAAAGGCATCTGGTACTCTGCACTTTTATCATTCATACAAATTGCAGGGTCTTTTTTATGTTAATGAGGTACCATATTTATCTGATCACTTGATGACAAATTTTCTCAAATTAGTGATTCAAAAAATACAGGGTCATCTTATGTTCTTAGATGTGGCTACCATAGTTGAAATTTAATTTGATAATTTCAGAATGTGGGGATGGGGAACAGTGGCAGTGGCTTGAGTAATCACTAGGGCACACACAGGGAAAGGAGCAACAAGTGGGACAAAAACTTCAACTTGCTGCCAGCTATGGGAATGACTCCCAGTACTGAACTTTTTGTGAACTTCTACAACATGGTAGTCTATGTGAATCCAAATGAACAGGTTCTCAACTATAGTGCACAACTGGCACCACAAATGAACAAATATTCAACAATAGCACAAATTTCTACAGAAGACAAATTAATTCTAATATAAGTATGTTCTCACAGAACACTCAAAAACACAGCTCAGCAAAGGAAACACAACATTCAACAGTGATGCCACCACTCCACAGCACTGTTAATTTTCAAAGTTGGCAGTGAAGATAAATCTGTCTCACCTCAGTGTTCTGATTTCTGATGATTCAGCACTCAATTTGCTTACATTGTCAATACTGTCACAACGGTAAATTGTATTGATCAGATAATGGATGTCAATCACAGTCATGTATCTTTTGAAATATGAGGATGTATGAAAACACCATTTACAAGTGGTTCTAGCCAACAGTATGGTGCTACTTTTAACTTAATGGTGATTCCTGAAGCAGAGGCCACAAACAATTGTGCAAAAGAAGAAAATTGTGTGGCAATGTGCCTAGTGTGAATAAATTAAAAAGTCCATATTATACATGAATAACTTTTCAAGGACTAAAGAAGGGAAGATTTTATGAGTTGAGGCAGCAGGTTGTGCAGTACATCAGAAAAACACAATGAAGGCTTCTTGATTACTCATGACATCAGAATTAAGGCACTCTAGATAAAGAGTAATTTCCTGCGAAAGCAGCCATATCATTTACTGTCTCAGCTGCAATCACTGCACAGCTTTTATGTTGGTATGACTACCAACTAGCTGTCCACCAGGATGAAAGGCCATCACCAAATTGTGGCCAAGAGTAAAGTAGACCACCCTGTGGCACAACATGCAGATGAACATAAGACACTTGATTTCAGTGGCTTCTTCACTAGCCAAGCCATCTGGACCCTTCCCTCCACCACCAGCTTTTCTAAACTTTGCAGATGGGAGTTATCCTTACAACACATTCTCTGCTCCCGTCATTATCCCAGCCTCAACCTATAGTAACATACTGTTCCCACAACCTCCACCCAGCAGTTTCCACCTCTTCTGTCCATCATCTCCTCCCCATTCTCATCTCCCACCCTATTTATCTGAAGCTCTCTGCTAATGCATCTGCCCATCCTTACCCATTCCTCTCCTTTTTTCTCATCCTCCTTGCCCCACAACCTCCTGACACTGTGCCTGTTGGCACCCTAGTTCCTGCACACTCCAACAGGCAGTATTCGTCTCTCTCCCCATCTGAACACTACTATCCCTTCCCCTTCCCCACCCACTCCAGATTGCTGCATGCATCCCACATGATAGTTGCATTCTGGCCTGAGGTGCTCGAGTTGGTGGTCAGGTGTGCATGAGATGTGTTTTCTTGTGTGTCTGAATGGTGTGTGTCTCTCTTTTAGTGATGAAGGCTGTGACTGAAAGCTATGTAAATGTATTTTAATTGTGCCTGTCTGTGACTTGACATGTCTTCTTTACAGTAAGAGCAATCTGTTTTTCCTACATTGTTGACCTTTATCTTTAGCATTCATCCGTAGTGCCACATTTCGAAAGCTTCCATTCTCTTCTTGTGTGAACTGTTTATTGTCCATACTGGGAACAAACTAAGCAGAGTATTTAATTTTCCCCAGAAATTACTGGTGTTCTCTTAATAAGGAAGGCTGAAGTAATTTGCCAATGGCTTCCACATGCTGCTGCATGAGGAAGGTTATATTTTTGCTCAAAATGAATCTCAATTAGTTAATATTGGGGTGAAATAACCATCGTTTTTGGAAGTTACATGCTGTTTATAATGTTGAAGAAAGGAGTTGCAGATTTATGATTTTCCTCAGTTACTAACATGTCACCTATATCATTTCCGCACATTGGGACTGGCATAAGATATTGATCTAAGAAGCACCAAAAATGGTTGCAGTATTTTCATTTCTGGATGAAAGATACATGTAATGATTCATATCGAAAGAAGTGTTTACCTTAGTGCTTCCTCATCCAGTAGAAGATATAACTAAATATCTAATAGGCATATATGGTAACAACCATTTTAATTCCATAAATCAGAGGATAGGGATCAAGAAATGTTTGACAATTGACTGTAGAATTAAAATCTCCAGGTATGCAGGCACAGAGAACGTGAAAAAGCTTCAAAAAAAGGGCTTAAGATTACCATGGAAGTGTGTTAGTTCCCACACCCTTCATATTCTGATCTTTTGCCTACAAAAGAAGCCATTCCTCTGCATGTGATCTTAAATGCACACTGTTGTCCCAGTGTCATTTTTGTTCAAGTACCATGATAAAGAAATGATTACTACCAACAGATATCTATCACTAACACAGTTTGTGAGGTCACAGTATGTTTAATTCACACAGCTACCACCTACACAGCTTGTTCATTTTCAGCTGTGTAGTTCTTGCTACTACTTTGCCTCTGTATTGCAGGCATTGAAGCAAATATGCTATTTCACTGAAGGCTTCAAATTTTTGCAAGTTTCAGCCAAGTGAGAACTATGAACAGTTTGTGAGGCACACAAAAATTACACATTATACTACTAAAAATAAATTTATCATAAATATAGTTCTGTAACAACTTGGTGTGAGTGGGGTCGCTATGGTGTAGTGGTGGTGGGGTGTCAGGTTGTGGAGGTGGTGGCCAGGGGTGGCTAGGAAAAATCTGCTGCAAGACACAGTATATTTTATTTCATCTTGAACTACAGCATCAGACTGCTGAGACATCCGTCAACATGTCCTCTGCAGACATGTCATCCACTGGTGGCACTGATGACATTGTAAGGTCGCAGTGGTGGGATGGCCGTTAGCTGTCCATATCCTGCTTTGCTGACACTGTTTACCCCACTCAGCAGCTCATGTCTGAGTAACAGTATGTGGCCCCGAATGAGCAGTGCCTGCTGGATTCTCCTAGGCAGCCATTGCTACTGGGTTAGGAGCTCATCATGGTGTGGAAAAATAGCAGCAGTACTCCCCTGACTGTGTACCATTGCCCTCCCCAGCAGAAGTTTGGTGCTGCCATGGAGCCTGCAAGATGGCTCATCCATTGTGTCATTGTTAAGTCCACAGGTGTGGACATAGAATGATGTGAACGCCTGCTGGATTCTCCTAGGCAGCCATTGCTACTGGGTTAAGAGCTCACCATGGTGTGGAAAGATGGCAGTAGTACTCCCTTGACTGTGTACCGTTGCCCTCCACAGCAGAAGTTTGGTGCTGCCATGGAGCCTGTGAGATGGCTCATCCATTGTGTCATTGTTAAGTCCACAGATGTGGACATAGAATGATGACCTTGTGTGGTGAAGATGCCTGGTCAGACCTGTGTTAGATGCTGGTTGGCCCGTAGCACAATGGAAACTTGCATGGAGCTGATGTTGCAAAGGGTGCTGCCAACAGTCCTAGAATCAGAGAGTATTTATAGTGGTTAAAAATAGCACACTTGTTGCGCCAATACATTGCTTTCAGACATGTTCAAATCAACACCCCTGTGTCTGCATGATGTGGAAATACTCTGCAGCCCAGCTTGTCATTGCAGGCCTTTTCTGGAATGTCACCATGATTGTATCTCCCCTTAGCTGAATGGTCAGTGTGACAGAATGTCAATCCTAAGGACCCGGGTTCGATTCCTGGCTGGGTTAGAGATTTTCTCCACTCAGGGACTGGGTGTCATGTTGTCCTAATCACCATCATTTCACCTCCATCAACACACAAGATGCCAAAGTGGCGTCAAATCGAAAGAGTTGCACCCGGTGAACGGTCTACCCGATGGGAGGCCCTAGTCACATGAAATTTACACTTGACACCATGATTGTGTGGTTTGGCCCAGCCACCTTGCAGTCTACAGTCAGGCTTGCTTGTGAAATTACATATCATTGCCTCTGTACAGCCTGCTTGATTCACATACAGTTGCAATGGAGCTGCTTTTGAATCAGTAATGCCCTAAATTTAGTGATGGCATTACATGTATCCCCTCACTGAGTAGACCCAGACCCCGGGTCTCAACCCATGAGCAGTCTGCAACAGAAAACTTCATATAAAAACTCGCTAAATAGGTTATTTACCATTTTCATCTTACATTAAGCAACAAAGCTCTGAAGATGGGATGCCCCCTTACAATTCTCAGTGGACTGGCTCATTCATCTGTCCTTATGCTGCTACAAAAAAGCTGCATTCTCATTTGAGCTACCTCTTAAACATTAAATCCTCCAAAACACGAAACAACTATTTCCATGAATATCCCTTCATTTTGCCCTTATGGCATCCTACAACAATGCTGGTTTCAACACTACTCAAGGTTAGTTGTCTTTCTAATCACAATTAATTATACACTACAATACAACTCACTTATTACTACACCTATCTTCTTGCACCCCTTGTACCTTCTCATGTATGAACAGTTGACCAGTCCAATGGTATCTGATGTACTGGAGGATTGCACACATGAATGGCCCTCTGCCTAAGGTAGACAACAGCTGCACAAAACAGAGTCATCACTACTACATTGTCAATGGTTGTAATGCTTATGGTCCTATGCCACGACTTCTCCAGATGTTGCTGTACTGGTGGTATTTGCTCTACTGAAACATGTTCCTCGCATGTGTCTATTAGCCAGTTTAAGAAGAGGATTACATTAGGATCTAACATTTCATTAAAGTAGGTAAGATTTCTCATTGGAAGGATTGCGTGGCTTCCCTGTTCAGTACAACCATTGCTGCATAATGTTCAAGAGACTGACTGATTAAAAGTGTGCATTGTTATGTCACAGTCTGCTCCATTAATAATTATTCCACTCCAGTGCAGTTCTAAACAATTAGCTCCCAAGAGATTACTTTGCTTATAGCAGTTCACCATTTAAAATTTGATACTGTTTACAGAATAAACCTAGTGTGAATCTGCATTCTAAAAATAGGGCTGTAGCTCCAGGACATTATGTGGGCAATCCTGACCTTCTGCTTTCCCTAAACACAAACGCATCTCACACATACTGATATAATTATGCCCACCCATGTTGGGCAGATGGTAACCCTCTCCCATTGACAATGCTCAAGTTTGGTTAGTGACATGACTGCATGACTATCACCATCTTCTGCGATCAGCAGCACTTCCTATGTTTTTACTTAAACAGACTTCCTGGAGATTCCCCACTATAGTGGGTGTGCATGTATGGGGTAACATTTAAATATGGTTCACCTGTTGCTAATTGGAAATTGTATTAATATATACAACCATGCTATATCTGTCCTGATCTCACCACTGCTATATGGCAATACAGTGATAAATGCGAATTTTTAACTAAAAGTTCCAGTTCTAGTGGCAACTCGTTCTGCACTTTTGAGCGGCCTACCAAGAACTGATAGAGGATTAAGAGAAATGAACTCTGCTGCCCATGTGGTGCATGTAAGACTGCTTTTTGTAACTCTGGCAACACTACCTGAGCATCTCAGAAACTATTGGCTACAGATTGCAACCATCTTGCTACTGAGACACAAAGGTATTACAGACATTGGCTGCAAGTGGACATTGATTTAAATCAGTGGGATAGGTTGCAAATTTGTGCCAGACTGGGTTTCGAACCCGGGCCTCCTGCATACAAGACAGATGCCCTGACCACTGTGCACCTAGACACAGTGGCCATAACAACTGCACCAATTCCCATAGCACACCTCCCGTCAGATCCAAATTCTCTACCTATCTACACACTACGAATGTAGTTGTTGCCCATTATTTTCATTACTTGTGGCATTTCGCAGATTCCTGCAAGAGTTCAAGCATGGTATGCATCTGCACTAAAGAGATCATTGGCTGTCCTCAATGGAGGAGATCTCACTGGTGAGTATGTTACACAAAACAGAGTCAACACTAACACAGTGCCTTTGGTTGTGATGCTTCTGGTGGTCCTGCTCCTCTCAATATTGCTGTACATGTGAGAGCATTTGCTCTGCGAAACACATCACTCTTGTGTGTCTATTAGCCAATTTAAAGACAGGATTAGATTAGGATTCAATGTTTCATTTAGATAGGTCAGATTTCACAGTGGAAGGATCATTATTGGCTCCTCTGGCCAGTACAACTGGAGTTGCATAATGTTCAACTTTTTTCCTTTGTAACAGAAGCTGACAGGTAAAAGGTCTGCCCTGTTATGTCACAGTCTATCTCGATAATAGTTACTCCATTCCCATGCAGTTTCAAACATTTAGCTCCTGCTCATAGCAATTCACTACTACAAATTCAGTAATGTTTACAGAATAAACCCAGCTTGAAGCCACTTGCTGAAAATAGGATCACAGCTCCACGAAATCGTGTGAGCAATCCTGACATTCTGCTTTACCTACATGCAAATGCATCACCACCCAGGTCAGACAGATGGTAACCCTCTCCCTATAACAATGCTTGAGTTCTGTTAGCAATATTACCTCATGACTACCACCACCTTGAACAATCAACAGTACCTCCTATGTCTTTACTTGGACAAACTTCCCCAAGGTTCCACAGTTTAGTGGGTATGCACATATGGTGTAACATTTGAATATAGCTCACCCATTGCTAATCAGAATTCATATAAGCATACACAGTCACGCTACATCCATCCTGATCTTGCCACTGGTATATGGTAATACTGTGGCAGATTTGACTTGTCTGGTTTAACTACGAGTTCCAGTTCCAGTAGCAACTCCTTCTCCACTTTCTGCAGGCTTACCAAGAACTGATCCAGCATTAACAGAGCTGGATTCAGCTGCCTATGTGGTGCATGTACGACTTCCTATCCAAAGTATCCACCTGAGCCTGTGTAACTTCCAGGTCCCGATTCACAGCATACACTGTCATCTGTACCAGATGCATTATCTCCATTGTTTATGTTCATAATTCCCATATTTTGTTCAATACCCCTTGTTCCAAACTGCTTAACTGTTAAGTATGCCATTCCAGGGTGGCCTTATTCCTCCATGCTACATCACTCACTCACTCTATAATATCCTTCAGTTCTCAGATATCACAGACATCTGTGGCCACAAAAACCATTTTCAGTAACCTACCCCATGTCAACCAACGTCACAAGTGTTGCTGTACCACACGAGGCACTACTTCCACAACCTGCTGCATTTGCTCTCACAATTGTTCATATGACTGGTGCAACCTACCATAATCATGCCTCATTTCCTTCAGCATGTCTTTACCTTTCATCTCCCTCCATAATTCCATAAACACATTATCCAAACATCCCACTTTCTTAGGCAATTCCTGAGTATTTAGGATCAGCTTCCATGACCAACAATGGTGTGCGAGTTCTATATCTTCTTGCTTGTGAAAAGTACTCCATTTCCAATGGTAGTACCTACAGCACTCTAAACCAATCCTGGCAAAGAGGAGCAACACTCCCAAGATAATGATTCCCCTCATCTTCACTTCGACCTGCAGCAAAATGGGACTCCTGCCTTTGAAAGGTCTGCTATCTTGTAGCAGACGAAAAGAAAATTCAGCTCTGAAATACCTAGCTTACACACTAATGATCTACAAATATAACATTATATATAACTTGAACTAATCTCCTTCCTCCTGTTCTCAACTGATATGCTGATCACTTATGCTTCTAAGTAACATGTACATTCTAACACAAACATAAACTGTCAGGCAGCAGTAGCCAGCCGAGACAGAAGCAGCAACAGGGAAGTAATCGATTTTGTGACTTTTAAGAGTTCCTAACCAGGAGCAAATTTTATAATATCATCTGTGGGCTTTAATAGTTTAGCTTCTTGAGTTTCTGTGTGTTTTTAATATATAATAGCCACAGTTCTTGTGTTTTCATTTGGGTCAGAAAGTAAACTGATGTTGTGACATATTACAAGTTCCTAATCGGGGGCAAATTATTTAGTTTCGCCTGAGTGCTTCAGTAGTTGGGTTTTTGAATCTCTGCATATTAATATGATTTATTAGACACAGTTCCTGCATTTTCATCAGTGTCTACATTAGAGTTGCGCAGTGCATGCTGATAGCCCATTTATCTGTATAGGTTAGTTTTCCACGGTCTTTAGTATGGACAGGGACTACAATTGTTGTGTGTTGATGAGAACCGAGTTGGTGACACTTCGCTCTCAGCTTCAAGCTGCGATGGCTTTGGTTAAACAGCTTGAGGCTGCAGTGGATGGGCACCACTGTTGTGGGCTGGCCATGGGGTTTCAATGGTCGTCCAGCACGTCCAAGTCCTCCGATCAGTCCTCACCAGTGCCCAGCCCAGTTACTGCTCGCACTGAGGTTGACCTCTCACCTGTGGTTGAGTGGGAGGTAGCCCCAGGGCATAGCAGGAGGCGAAATACTTCCCAGGTGGCCGCATGTAAGGCCTCCCTGGTTTGTCTGACAGACAGGTTCCAGATCTGTCTGTGGCTGACACTGTCGCTGAGCCAGATGCTGTCGCCTGTCCTGTTTCAGAGGAAACCTCTCGGCTTGGAAGATCTGGACAGTCACAGAGGGTGGGATTATTGATAGTTGGGAGCTCCAATGTTAGGCGTGTTATGGGGCCCCTTGGGGCCATGGCTGCCGAGATTGAAGAAGGGAAAGAAAACCAATGTGCATTCCACATGCATACCAGCTGGAGTCATTCCAGATGTGAAACGGGTCCTCCCTGATGTCACAAGGGACACAGCATGCAGCCAACTGCAGGTGATTTCTCACGTCGGTACCAATGATGTGTGTCACTTTGGATCAGAAGCGATTCTCTCTGGTTTCAAGTGGCTAACAGAAGTGGTAAAGGCTACCAGTCTTGCTTGCAAGATGAAAGCAGAGCTAACCATTTGCAGCATAGTTGACAGGACCAATTGTGGATCTCTGGTTCAGAGCCAAGTGGAGGGTCTTAATCAGAGGCTCAGATGGTTCTGAAACCAAGTAGGCTGCAGATTCCTCGACTTGCACCAAAGGGTGGTTGGGTTTCGGGTTCTGCTGAATAGGTCAGGTGTCCACTATACGCAGGAGGTGGCTACACAGGTAGCAGGGGCTGTGTGGCATGGACTGGGCAATTTTTTAGGGTAGAGGGTCTCAGGAAAACACAAGAAGTTCTTCAGTCACAAAGGGTGCAGGCTGAACACAGGAAGAATGTAGATACAGGAACCATTGGTTGTAGCTGTGTTGGGAAAGTACCAGAGCTCCAAGTGTTAATAGAAAGCACTGATGCTCAAATCATTATAGGCACTAAAAGGTGGCTAAAGCTGGAGATAAGTTCAACTGAAATTTTTGCAAAGAACCTAACACTGCTCCAAAAGGATAGGCTAAACACAATCGGCAGTGGTGTGTTTGTTGCTGTGAGAAGTAGCTTATCTTGTCGCATAGATAGTTCCTGTGAGTTAGTATGGGCAGAGGTCATTGTTGACAACCAGAATAAAATATTAATTGGATCCTTTTACCAACCTCCCAATCCAGATGATACAGTTGCTGAAAGGTTCAAAGAAAACTTGAGTTTGATTTCAAACAAGTTCCCGACTCGTATGAGTATAATTAGTGGTGACTTTAATTTACCCTCAATATGTTGGCAAAAATACATGTTTAATTCTAGAGCTATGCATAAAACATCATCTGAAATTTTGCCGCAGGCCGGAGTGGCCAAGCGGTTCTAGGCGCTACAGTCTGGAACCGCGCGACCACTGCGGTCGCAGGTTCGAATCCTGCCTCGGGCATGGATGTGTGTGATGTCCTTAGGTTAGTTAGGTTTAAGTAGTTCTAAGTTCTAGGGGACTGATGACCTCAGCAGTTAAGTACCACAGTGCTCAGAGCCTATTTTTTTTGAAATTGTGCCAAATGCATTCTCTGAAAATTATTGCAAAATGCATTCTCTGAAAATTATTGCGAGCAGTTAGTTCATGGGCCCACATGAATACGGCTGTGAAACCACACTTGACCTCTTAGCAAAAAATAATCCCGAGTTAATAATGAGCATAAAAATGGATGCAGGGATTAATGAACTCAGGGTTGTCGTAGCAAGATTGAATATTGTAACGCCCAAATCCTCCAAAAATAAATGAAAAATATACCTATTGCAGCGTTACATGGCTTTGTGCTTAATTGTTGTTGTTGTGGTCTTCAGTCCTGAGACTGCTTTGATGCAGCTCTCCATGCTACCCTATCCTGTGCAGGCTTCTTCATCTCCCAGTACTTACTGCAACCTACATCCTTCTGAATCTGCTTAGTGTATTCATCTCGTGGTCTCCCTCTACGACTTTTACCCTCCATTCTGCCCTCCATAGCTAAATTTGTGAACCCTTGATGCCTCAGAACATGTCCTACTAACCAGTCCCTTCTTTTTGTCAAGCTATACCACAAACTCCTCTTCTCCCCAATTCTATTCAATACCTCCTCATTAGTTATGTGATCTACCCATCTAATCTTCAGCATTCTTCTGTAGCACCACATTTCGAAAGTTTCTATTCTCCTCTTGTCCAAAATACACTCCTGGAAATTGAAATAAGAACACCGTGAATTCATTGTCCCAGGAAGGGGAAACTTTATTGACACATTCCTGGGGTCAGATACATCACATGATCACACTGACAGAACCACAGGCACATAGACACAGGCAACAGAGCATGCACAATGTCGGGACTAGTACAGTGTATATCCACCTTTCGCAGCAATGCAGGCTGCTATTCTCGCATGGAGACGATCGTAGAGATGCTGGATGTAGTCCTGTGGAACGGCTTGCCATGCCATTTCCACCTGGCGCCTCAGTTGGACCAGCGTTCGTGCTGGACGTGCAGACCGCGTGAGACGACGCTTCATCCAGTCCCAAACATGCTCAATGGGGGACAGATCCAGAGATCTTGCTGGCCAGGGTAGTTGACTTACACCTTCTAGAGCATGTTGGGTGGCACGGGATACATGCGGACGTGCATTGTCCTGTTGGAACAGCAAGTTCCCTTGCCGGTCTAGGAATGGTAGAACAATGGGTTCGATGACGGTTTGGATGTACCGTGCACTATTCAGTGTCCCCTCGACGATCACCAGTGGTGTACGGCCAGTGTAGGAGATCGCTCCCCACACCATGATGCCGGGTGTTAGCCCTGTGTGCCTCGGTCGTATGCAGTCCTGATTGTGGCGCTCACCTGCACGGCGCCAAACACGCATACGACCATCATTGGCACCAAGGTAGAAGCGACTCTCATCGCTGAAGACGACACGTCTCCATTCATCCCTCCATTCACGCCTGTCGCGACACCACTGGAGGCGGGCTGCACGATGTTGGGGCGTGAGCGGAAGACGGCCTAACGGTGTGCGGGACCGTAGCCCAGCTTCATGGAGACGGTAGCGAATGGTCCTCGCCGATACCCCAGGAGCAACAGTGTCCCTAATTTGCTGGGAAGTGGCGGTGCGGTCCCCTACGGCACTGCGTAGGATCCTACGGTCTTGGCGTGCATCCGTGCGTCGCTGCGGTCCGGTCCCAGGTCGACGGGCACATGCACCTTCCGCCGACCACTGGCGACAACATCGATGTACTGTGGAGACCTCACGCCCCACGTGTTGAGCAATTCGGCGGTACGTCCACCCGGCCTCCCGCATGCCCACTATACGCCCTCGCTCAAAGTCCGTCAACTGCACATACGGTTCACGTCCACGCTGTCGCGGCATGCTACCAGTGTTAAAGACTGCGATGGAGCTCCGTATGCCATGGCAAACTGGCTGACACTGACGGCGGCAGTGCACAAATGCTGCGCAGCTAGCGCCATTCGACGGCCAACACCGCGGTTCCTGGTGTGTCCGCTGTGCCGTGCGTGTGATCATTGCTTGTACAGCCCTCTCGCAGTGTCCGGAGCAAGTATGGTGGGTCTGACACACCGGTGTCAATATGTTCTTTTTTCCATTTCCAGGAGTGTATTTATCGTCCATGTTTCACTTCCATACATGGCTACAATCCACACAAATACTTTCTGAAACGACTTCCTGACACTTAAATCTATACTCGATGTTAACAAATTTCTCTTCTTCAGAAACGATTTCCTTGCCATTGCCAGTCTACATTTTATATCTTCTCTACTTTGACCATCATCAGTTATTTTGCTCCCCAAATAGCAAAACTCCTTTACTACTTTAAGTGTCTCATTTCCTAATCTAATTCCCTCAGCATCACGCGACTTAATTCGACTACATTCCATTATCCTCATTTTGCTTTTGTTGATGTTCATCTTATATCCTCCTTTAAAGACACTATCCATTCCATTCAACTGCTCTTCCAAGTCCTTTGCTGTCTCTGATAGAATCACAATGTCATCAGTGAACCTCAAAGTTTTTATTTCTTCTCCATGGATTTTAATACCTACTCCAAATTTTTCTTTTGTTTCCTTTACTGCTCGCTCAATATAGAGATTGAATAACATCCGGGAGAGGCTACAACCCTGTCTCACTCCCTTCCCAACCACTGCTTCCCTTTCATGCCCCTCAACTCTTATAACTGCCATCTGGTTTCTGTACAAATTGTAAATAGCCTTTCGCTCCCTGTATTTTACCCCTACCACCTTTAGAATATGAAAGAGAATATTCCAGTCAACATTGTCAAAAGCTTTCTCTAAGTCTACAAATGCTAGAAACGTAGGTTTGCCTTTCCTTAATCTTTCTTCTAAGATAAGTCGTAAGGTCAGTATTGCCTCACGTGTTCCAACATTTCTTCGGAATCCAAACTGATCTTCCCCAAGGTCGGCTTCTACCAGTTTTTCCATTCGTCTGTAAAGAATTCGTGTTAGTATTTTGCAGTTGTGACTTATTAAACTGATAGTTTGGTAATTTTCACATCTGTCAACACCTGCTTTCTTTGGGATTGGAATTATTATATTCTGCTTGAAGTCTAAGGGAATTTCGCCTGCCTCATACATCTTGCTCACCAGATGGTAGAGTTTTGTCAGGACTGGCTCTCCCAAGGCCATCAGTAGTTCTAATGGAATGTTGTCTACTCCTGGGCCTTGTTTCGACTCAGGTCTTTCAGTGCTCTGTCAAATTCTTCACGCAGTATTGTATCTCCCATTTCATCTTCATCTACATCCTCTTCCATTTCCATAACATTTTCCTCAAGTACATCGCCCTTGTATAGACCCTCTATATACTCCTTTCACCTTTCTGCTTTCCCTTCTTTGCTTAGAACTGGGTTTCCATCTGAGCTCTTGATATTCATACAAGTGGTTCTCTTTTCTCCAAAGGTCTCTTTAATTTTCCTGTAGGCAGTATCTATCTTACCCCTAGTAAGATAAGACTATACATCCATACATTTGTCCTCTAGCCATCCCTGCTTAGCCATTTTGCACTTCCTGCCGATCTTCTTTTTGAGACATTTGTATTCCTTTTTGCCTGCTTCATTTACTGCATTTTTGTATTTTCTCCTTTCATCAATTAAATTCAATATTTCTTCTGTTACCCAAGGATTCCTACTAGCCCTCGTCTTTTTACCTACTTGATCCTCTGCTGCATTCACTACTTCATCCCTCAGAGCTACCCATTCTTCTTCTACTGTACTTCTTTCCCCCATTCCTGTCAATTGTTTCCTTATGCTCTCCCTGACACTCTGTACAACCTCTGGTTTAGTAAGTTTATCAAGGTCCCATCTCCTTAAATTCCCACCTTTTTGCAGTTTCTTTAGTTTTAACCTACAGTTCATAACCAATAGATTGTGGTCAGAGTCCACATCTGCCCCTGGAAATGTCTTACAATTTAAAACCTGGTTCCTAAATCTCTGTCTTACCATTATATAATCTATCTGATACCTTTTAGTATCTCCAGGATTCTTCCGGGTATACAACCTTCTTTTATGATTCTTGAACCAAGTGTTAGCTATGATTAAGTTGTGCTCTGTGTACAATTCTACCAGGCGGCTTCCTCTTTCATTTCTCAGCCCCAATCCATATTCACCTACTACGTTTCCTTCTCTTCCTTTTCCTACTCTTGAATTCCAGTCACCCATGACTATTAAATTTTCGTCCCCCTTCACTACCTGAATAATTTCTTTTATCTCATCATACATTTCATCAATTTCTTCATCATCTGCAGAGCTAGTTGGCATATAAACTTGTACTACTGTGGTAGGAGTGGGCTTCGTGTCTATCTTGGCCACAATAATGCGTTCACTATGCTGTTTGTAGTAGCTTACCCGCACTCCTATTTTTTTATTCATTATTAAACCTACTCCTGCATTACCTCCATTACCCCTATTTGATGCTTAATTACAGACTTACTAATTTATCAGTTGATTTGTTTTCACCACGTAACGCCCACTGTTTATGTCCTTCTTCGTTGCTGAGCGATGTATCACTTTTCGTTCTGACGCCACAACTCTTCCTTTCCTATATCTTTACTACTTTTTATCTATATAAATGATGAACTATTGGTTTTGCCATTTAACAACTTTTTAATAACTGTGAAAGTATTGCAGGCATCGGGTCCCACCTAATGTGTGACCCGCCTATACGTTTTACATGAACCTTCCAAGACTCGATCGATCTGTTTCCAGAGAGAAAACAGAATATCTCTTCCTTTGACATTGTCCAACAACGACCTAGGAAGCTTGACGCCCTTGCGGGCCAGGCTCTTCCGTGGCTCGTGGTAGTTTGCAGCATTCGTTTTATTCAGATTCAGATTCAGATTCTTTATTAGTCATTCAGCATTGTTACATGCAATAGACTTCGTCAGTTCACTTAACCTATTAATTTTACAAAATAAATTTTTACATATTTAAGTTGATATTGCGCATTTCTAAAAATTCTTCTAATGAATAGAATGGATTAGGTAACAAGAAGTTATGAACATTATCTTTAAATAATTTGTCAGGCTTGATTGACCCATTTTTAGACAATTTGTTATATATTTTAATTGCCATATACTTATGACTATTGTTAGTTTTAGCTAATCTATTTTGTGGCAACAGCAGAGAAGTACACGTTCTTGTATAGTAGCCATGCCTTTCATTTGTTACACTTACATTAGGTAGTTCAGCAAGTATGTAGTTAACACTGTCAAGAATATATAAGTTAATTACTGTTAAAATTCTATATTTAATGAACAATGGTTTACAATGTGTTCTATTATCTACCTTAGCCATTACTCTGATTGCTTTCTTCTGGATCACCATAATTTCATTTATTTTTCTGCTGTTTCCCCAGAGTATTAACCCATACCTTAAAACAGATTGAAAAAAGGCGAAGTACGCTGTCCTTACGTACTCAAATGTCACACAACACATCAGTCTCTTCAACAAATATATAACTCTTGACAACCTAACCACTATGTGATCAACATGAGAGTTCCATGTTAGTCTGTTGTCAAGTACAATACCTAAAAACTTTGCCTTTTGTTTTTCTATTTTTGTAGTCTTTGATAGACTGAACCACATATTCTGGGTCTTTTCCTCATTTAATAGCAGACCATTGGCATTAAGCCATGATGTTGCGTTTTCTTTTGCCAATTTCATATCACTTACAAGGTTATCAAGTACATGGTTTACAGATAGAAAAGTTGTGTCATCTGCATACATATATGTCTTTACATCTATATTTCCTGGTAAGTCATTTATGTGTACAAGGAAAAGAAGTGGTCCCAATTATTCCTTGCCCACTTGCCGCTACGTCAAACTTTCATGGTGATCGTTGGGCAACGTCTTCCACGTTATCTGCAACATAAATAAACTTTCTTCCCACAGTATTTCTGAAAACCCAAAAACAAACTTAAAGAACATAATAATAATATCTGTTCTTACAATTATTCGTATCAGTTTTGGTCGATTTAATGAGGGGTGGGACAGGCCTAAGGCTTGTGATACCACACTATTCAAAGAAAGCAGATAAAAATTCACTTGATGTCTTCTTGAGACAATCTCCACTCTTCCCAAATTAATAATATAAGTGTAGACCAGATGTTGCTTGAATTCAAAGAAATAGTATCAGTAGCAATTGAGAGATTTATACCAAATAAATTAACAAACAATGGAGCTGATCCTCCTTGATACACTAAACGGGTCAGAACACTGTTGCAGAAACAACAAAACAAACATGCCAAATTTAAACAGACACAAAATCCCCAAGATTGGCGATCTTTTACAGAAGCTCGAAATTTAGCACAGATTTCAATGCGAGATGCTAATAACAGCTTCCAAAACGAAACTTTGTCTCAAAACGTGGCAGAAGATCCAAAGAGATTCTGGTCGTATGTGAAGTATGTTAGCAGCAAGAAACAATCAATGCCTTCTCTGCACAATAGCAATGGAGGTACCTTCCAAAATGCCTTCACAAAAAAACACAAAGTAAATATTCCAGAATTCGAATCAGGAACAGCTGCCAACATGAGTAATGTAGAAGTAAATATCCTCGGAGTAGTGAAGCAACTTAAGTCACTTAAAAAAAGCGAGTCTTCTGGTCCAGACTGTATACCAATTAGGTTCCTTTCAGAGTATGTTGATGCATTAGCTCCATACTTAACAATCATGTACAATCGTTCACTAGATGAAAGATCCATATCCAAAGACTGGAAAGTTGCACAGATCAAACCAATATTCAAGAAAGGTAGTAGGGGTAATCCACTTAATTATAGGCTCATATCATTAACGTCGATATGCAGCAGGATTCTGGAACATATATTGTGTTCAAACATTATGAATTACTCGAAGAAAATGGTCTATTGACACACAGTCAACACGGGTTTAGAAAACATCAGTCTTGTAAAACACAACTAGCTCTTTATTCGCATGAAGTTTTGAGTGCTATTGACAAGAGATTTCCTATCGATTCTGTATTTCTGGATTTCCAGATAGCTTTTGTCACTGTACCACACAAGTGGCTTGTAATGAAATTGTGTGCTTATGGAATATCGTCTCAGTTATGTGACTGAATTTGTGACTTCCTATCAGAGAGGTTATAGTTCATAATAATTGACAGAAAGTCATCGAGTAAAACAGAAGTGATTTCTGGTGTTCCTCAAGGTACTGTTATAGGCCCTTTGCTGTTCTTTATCTATATAAATAATTTGGGAGACAATCTGAGCAGCCAGCTTAGGTTGTTCACAGATGATGCTGTCATTTTTCGACTAATAAAGTCATCAGAATTTCAAAACAAATTGCAAAATTGTTTAGGAAAAATATCTGAATGGTGTGACATTTGACAGTTGACCCTAAATAATGAAAAGTGTGAGGTCATCCACATGAGTGTTAAAAGAACTCATTAAATTTCAGTTACACAATAAATCAGTCAAATCTAAAGGCTGTAAATTCAACTAAATACCTTGGAATTACAATTACAAACAACTTAAATTGGAAGGAACACATAGAAAATGTCGTGGGGAAGGCTAACCAAAGACTGCGTTGTATTGGCAGGACACTTAGAAAATGTAAGAGATCTACTAAGGAGAGTGCCTACACTATGCCTGTCCGCCCTCTTTTAGAATACTGTTTCATGGTGTGGGATCCTTACAAGATAGGTCTGACAGAGTACATCAAAAAAGTTCACAGAAGGCCAGCATGTTTTGTATTACCACAAAATACGGGAGGGAGTGTCACTGAAATGATACAGGATTTGGGCTGGACATCATTAAAAGAAAGGCGTTTTTCACTGCGATGGAATCTTCTCATGAAATTCCAATCACCAACTTTCTCCACTGAAAGTGAAAATATTTTGTTGACAGTGACCTACATAGGAAGAAATGATTATCACAATAAAATAAGGGAAATCAGAGCTCGTATGGAAAGATATAGATGTTCGTTCCTTCCGTGCACTATACGAAATTGGAATAATAGAGAATTGTGAAGGTGGTTCGATGAACCCTCTGCCAGGCACTTCAATGTAATTAGCAGAGTATCCATGTAGATGTAGTACTGCTCTCTCCTACTTCCTTGATCTTAACTCATACAGAATCCTCTATATACAATGTTTCCATGCTTCCTCTTCCTCCTACTAGCCACATCCTTACTCTCGGTTGATAACAACACTTGTGTGAATGCACTTAGAGAGCCTTGAAATGGTTTCAGACGTCTGAACAATAGTTGTATACATTGGTAATTGGAGCTTGGCATTTACCTGCAATGTTGTTTCAACTACCTGATATGACCCCTGCTAAAGAGTTATAAATTTCATGGTCTTGTTTTGGAATGTACTGGTTTGATAACTTTTCTTGCCGACCAACTTTGTACTGTGGTAATTTGCTCACATGATTTCCCAATCATTCCAAGCATTTCAGAGCTGTAGTGTTTGCTCTCTGATTGCACTTCAAAATTTCCATAACTGTTGTAGCAAAATCCTTGACAGACACCACATTAGAGATCAAATTCCACAAACAGTATTAAATACTTTAGAAAACTTAGATACCTGGTTGGATTTAAACGAGTTAAAATTAAACATGGAAAAGACACAGTTAATGCAATTTAAAACAAAACAAGCAAAATCAAATGATATTCAGGTCAGTCACAGAAACCAGGATTTGCAGGAAGCTAGCTGTAAGAAATTCCTACGAATGCAAATAAATAAAAATCTATCATGGGGGTCACACATATAGTACCTTTCAAATAAATTAAATAGCCTAGCATATACAATTGCACAGTGCATAACTTAATCATAGCTAACACTTGGTTCAAGAATCATAAAGAAGGTTGTATACATGGAAGAACCCTGGAGATACTAAAAGGTTTCAGATAGATTATATAATGGTAAGACATAGATTTAGGAACCAGGTTTTAAATTGTAAGACATTTCCAGGAGCAGATGTGGACTCTGACCACAATCTATTGGTTATGAACTATAGATTAAAACTGAAGAAACTGCAAAAAGGTGGTAATTTAAGGAGATGGGACCTGGATAAACTGAAAAATCCAGAGGTCGTACAGAGTGTCAGGAAGAGCATAAGGAAACAATTGACAGGAATGGGGGAAAGAAATACAGTAGAAGAAGAATGGGTAGCTTTGAGGAATGAAATAATGTAGGCAGCAGAGGATCAACTATGTAAAAAGACGAGGGCTAGTAGAAATCCTTGGGTAACAGAAGAGGTACTGAATTTAATTCATGAAAGGAGAAAATACAAAAATGCAGTAAATGAAGCAGGCAAAAAGGAATACAAACATCTCAAAAATGAGATTGACAGGAACTGCAAAATGGCTAAGCAGGGATGGCTAGAGGACAAATGTAAGGGTGTAGAGGCTTATCTCACGAGGGGTAAGATAGATACTGCCTACAGGAAAATTAAAGAGACCTTTGGAGAAAAGAGAACCACTTGCATGAATATCAAGAGCTCAGATGGAAACCCAGTTCTAAGAAAAGAAAGGAAAGCAGAAAGGTCGAAGGAGTATATAGAGGGTCTATACAGGGGCAATGTTCTCGAGGACAATATCATGGAAATGGAAGGGGATGTAGATGAAGATGAAATGGGAGATATGATTCTGCGTGAAGAGTTTGACAGACCACTGAAAGACCTAAGTCGAAACAAGGCTCCAGGAGAAGACAACATTCCGTTTAGAACTACTGACACCCTTGGGAGAGACAGCCCTGACACAACTCTGCCATCTGGTGAGCAAGATGTATGAGGCAGGCGAAATTCCCTCAGACTTCAAGAAGAATATAATAATTCCAATCCCAAAGAAAGCAGGCGTTGACAGATGTGAAAATTACTGAACTATCAGTTTAATAAGTCACAGCTGCAAAATAGTAATGCGAATTCTTTACAGACGAATGGAAAAACTGGTAGAAGCCGACCTCGGGGAAGATCAGTTTGGATTCCGTAGAAATGTTGGAACACGTGAGGCAATAATGACCCTATGACGTATCTTAGAAGAAAGATTAAGGAAAGGCCAACCTACGTTTCTAGCATTTGTAGACTTAGAGAAAGCTTTTGACAATGTTGACTGGAATACTCTCTTTCAAATTCTGAAGGTGGTAGGGGTAAAATACAAAGAACAAAAGGCTATTTTCAATTTGTACAGAAACCAGATGGCAGTTATATGAGTCGAGGGACATGAAAGGGAAGCAGTGGTTGGGAAGGGAGTGAGACAGGGTTGTAGCCTCTCCCCTAAGCTATTCAATCTGTGCATTGAGCAAGCAGTAAAGGATACAAAAGAAAAGTTCGGAGTAGGTATTAAAATCCATGGAGAAGAAATAAAAACTTTGAGGTTCGCCGATGACATTGTAATTCTGACAGAAACAGCAAAGGACTTGGAAGAGCAGTTGAACGGAATGGACAGTGTCTTGAAAGGAGAGAATAAGATGAACATCAACAAAAGCAAAACAAGGATAATGGAATGTAGTCGAATTAAGTCAGGTGATGCTGAGGGAATTAGATTAGGAAATGAGACACTTAAAGTAGTAAAGGAGTTTTGCTATTTGGGGAGCAAAATAACTGATGATAGTTGAAGTAGAGAGGATATAAAATGTAGACTGGCAATGGCAAGGAAAATGTTTCTGAAGAAGAGAAATTTGTTAACATTGAGTATTGATTTAAGTGTTAGGAAGTCATTTCTGAAAGTATTTGTATGGGGTGTATCCATGTATGGAAGTGAAACGTGGATGATAAATAGTTTAGACAAGAAGAGAATAGAAGCTTTTGAAATGTGGCGCTACAGAAGAATGCTGAAGATTAGATGGGTAGATCACATAACTAATGAGGAGGTATTGAATAGAATTGGGGAGAAGAGGAGTTTGTGGCACAACTTGACACGAAGAAGGGACCGGTTGGTAGGACATGTTCTGAGGCATCAAGGGATCACAAATTTAGTACTGGATGGCAGCGTGGAGGGTAAAAATCGTAGAGGGAGACCAAGTGATGAGTACACTAAGCAGATTCAGAAGGACATAGGCTGCAGTAGGTACTGGGAGATGAAGAAGCTTGCACAGGATAGAGTAGCATGGAGAGCTGCATCAAACCAGTCTCAGGACTGAAGACCACAACAACAAAAACAACATACAATGAGAATATTGTTCAATGCTACCAGTATGGGCATAAGAAAAGTAGTATATCACATCTACTTTAAGTCAGTAATAAGGTATGGAATTGTATTTTGGGGTAACTCAAACCCTATGCGTCGAATACTAAAACTTCAGAAGACCATCATTAGAAATATGCACAATGTCGGACAAAGAAAATAATTTCAGCCAGTCTGAGTATACTATGTGTTCCCTCACTATACATATATAAGCTGATTATCTTTGTACACAGTAACCCTGATTTATTTGTAGCGAATCATTTTCAACATGATTACAACACCAGAAATCAAAATAATTTTATACTGCCCACCCACCGTTTAAAACTTTACACTCAAACTCCACATTATATGGGTATGAATATTTGTGACAAAGTGAAAGGACGAGAATTGCTCAGCATAAATTTAGAAACACTGAAAAAATCCTTATACGAGAAACTAGTGCAGAAACATTATTATTCAGTGGAAGAATTCATAAATGACAAACTGAAAATTTGAGCAGGAGAGAGCAAGTACTTAGGACTTAATCTTAAAAGTTCGTCACTTTTGAAGAAAAATTATTAATTGCTTAATTAAGTAATCATTCAGTACTGTATGTTATATTACTGGTATTATAAGGAAATTTTGAAAAAAACAACATTTTGTCTATGGAGCGCGTGACTGATTCTCTTGTAAAAATTTTTGTTTATTTATACACACAATCACATGTTTATGACACAGTCATAACCGGTTTTGGCCATACGATGATCATCTTCAGATTCTAAAACAACACAAAAGAAAATTTATATTAAAACCTAAAAAATAAGTGCTATATTTAACAACACTTATTAGTAATATACTGAATTTATGCAAAATACGTATAGTTCATACCTAAAGGCGGCATACACTGAACACAGGTTCATGCGTTGTCAAACTAGCTATAAAATGTGAAACACCGGTCTTATATAGATATAAAAATTTGTTAGATTTTGTTCACCATCTTTGCGCTAGATGCGCACATCCTCTGGAAGATAGTCATAATTTTTCAAAAGCCTAAAATATACAAATTTACTATTAATATTTAGGTCAAATGTACATAAAATTTAAGATTACAGAACAGATTGTTACTTCAGTAAAATAACATTTCAGAACAAGGAGAAAACATTGCTATAGGTGGAAATACAAGTAGCACTTGTAGAATGTATTTCTGATGCCCGATGGCGCTGTATTTCCGGCTATTGCCTGTTTATGCTGTTGTCCATTGGTACAACAGGGACGACACGGGCAGGACCATGAGTGAAAATTGTAAACTAGTTTTTGATTTTGACGAGTCTCCTGTACTTTTAAGTCAATGGCTTGAAATCTTATGTTATGAGACAATAAACTTCTACTTCTACTGCTGCTCCCCATGAAACACCAATGACATGAGCCTCCCATAAACTACCCCAAATGGTGATAATCGTAGTGGAGAATGGACTTTCGAATTATATGCACCTACAGTGAAGTATAAATATATGTCACAATTGTTATGATGTGTGTTCACATAATGGCTCAACATCTTTCTGACTGTGCAATGCACCCTCTCTGTTTAACCATTAGCCGGAGGGTGCAGTGGAGTTGGCTTTAACTTCCTAACCTTTAACAGATTACACAGCTGCTTTAACAAATCTGACGTAGGCCCATTATCAGTGATCATAATTTCTGGCACTCCAAATTTGAACACCCATATGTTGACCAATGCTTTTGATCAACAATAATTAACACAAATAGATTCTTGGATGCAGTCCTGTTAAATGGCTCGAGGCCATCCAACACAACCATTTTAAAAAGTTCCGTTGCTTCTGGTAACCTCTGCAAAGGTATTAACTTGCTCACATTGCGCACAAACCATTCCATAACAATCCACATCTTTCCTAGATTTCCACAAATAATAATCCGCTATTTGCCTCGTCACTGTTCGACAACCGTCATATTCAAACAACACGCGGTCATGCATTTCTTTCGGCATTTCCTAGTTTAGCATTGTTGGCACTAGTACTCATGGCCTCTATCTTTTTGTTTTACATAATAACCCATTCCACACATTTAACTGCAGCTGCAGTGAATACTGTTTGCATTTTGTGTCAGCCTATTACGCTGCTCACCATTGTGCACGTTAATGACCCAGTTTCTGTGTCACTGCTACTCAACTGCTTAAACTATACATGTTAGTGTGTCTCTTGTGAGAGTTGTGTATGACTTCATACTCGAACTCACTTAGCCTCAATGCCGATCTAGCCAGAATATTATAAGTGTCATTGAGCTCCAACAACCACTTAAGAGCTGTATGGTATTTTACCACTTTAAACCTCTTTCCATACAAACAAAACCTGAAATGTGTGATTCCATACATCATATTAAGCACCTCCTTTTTGTCATTGAATAGTTTTTCTCTGCTCTATTCAACTGTCTACAGGCATATGCTACCGGCTGCCCTTCTCCACTTACTACCTGACTGGGAACACAGTCTATAACTTGATTAGAGGCCTCGGTTGACAACATAAACTCTTTCTCATAGTACAAGCAAATTAGTGCTGGACTTGATGGTAATGCTCTCTTTAACTCCTTGATTGTGTCCTGGAGTTCCTTTATACATTTGAGCTTTAGCCCCTTGTTTAGCAGTCACGTAAGTGGTCCCACTATAACTGCAAAACTCTTTATGAATTTACAATAATAATTCCCTAAAACTAAAAGAGATTGTGACCCTTTAGTATTAGTAGGAATCAGAAATTCCTGTACTGCCTCTGTCAGCCTTGGAGCTGTCTTGATCCCTTCTCTGCCAATAATGTGCGCTAACTACATAACATCTTGAAATCCAAAATGCCATTTTTCCATACTTATGTTAAATTTGCTGCTTGTAATAATCTAAAAACCTCAAAAATGTTGCATATACCCTGCCATATCCTTCATGTAAACAATTATATCATTTAAGCATCCCATGCGCTGGTGAGGTCTCAGTCCCCTCAGCACTCCACCCAACAAATGCTGAAGTGTTGTTTATTTTCTAACTGGCATCCTGCAATACTGAACATGGCCCCAGGGGATCGAGAATGCTGTTTTCAGGCAGTCCACCATATGTGGTGCCCACTCCTCGGATCTAAGGTATGTAAGTGCTTTCATTGCCCCAAACTGTAAATAGTTTAAGTGATGTTTGTGATTGAATATGCATCAGTTTTGATTTTGCTGTTAAGATATCTGTAGTTACAACACAATCTACTTGTATATCTTTTGGTCTCATTTGGTGGCTTTTATGGTACAACTACTATGGCTCTGCTCCATTTACAAGAAGGGGGATAAAGAGATACATCAAACGATTGACCATCTTCAATTTTGCCAGCTTTCTCAAAAATATTTGAAAAGATTGTGTTCAAGCATCTCATTAAGCATCTGACGGTAAATAATATATTGCCCAAGTCACAGTTTGTATTTCTTAAAGTTTCTGATATAGAGAAAACTATTTACACTTACAGTGAGAATGTACTTAACTCATTAGATAATAAATTAGAGGCTACTGGCATTTTTTCTGTGACCTGTCAAAAGCCTTTGTGTGAACCATAGCATTCACTTAGGTAAATTAGAATATTATGATGTCAGTGGCAGTGCTGCGAAATGATTTGAGTCTTATCTACCCAACAAGAAACAAAGAATGTTGTTGCGAAATTCCTGAGCAGTAAGCAGTCAGTCTTCACATATGACTGGGAATTATTACATGTGGTGTTCCTCAAGGTTCCATCTTGGGTCCATTGATTTTTCTTGTGTACATTAATGACTTCTGATCTGTTACATTGCCAGATGATAAGTTTGTTTTGTTTGCAGATGATACAAACATTGCAATAAGTAGCAAGTCAAGTACAGATTTAAAATATCTGATAATCAAATTTTCACTGACATTAATAAGTGGTTTAAAGCTAATTCACTGTCATTAAGCTTTGAGAAGACCTACTATATGCAGTTCAGAACCTGTAAGAGACTTCCTTGCAGCAGGTGTATAACATACGAAGACTTGCAGACCGAAGAGGTTAAATTTCTGGGATTACAACTCGATAGTAAATTCAGTTGGGAAGGGCAAACCACTGAATTTCTTAAGTGCCTAAACAAGTCTGTATTTGGAGTCAGAATGAGGTCAAATGTAGGAGATACAAATATACAAAAACTTGCACACTTTGCTTACTTTCATTCTATTATGTCATATGGGATCATATTCTGGGGCAACTCATCAAACCAGGCCAAAGTTTTTAGGGTGCAAAAGCGTGTGATAAGAATCATTTGTGGTGTAAATTCAAGAACATCATGTAGAAACCTGTTCAAGGAACTTTGTATCCTAACCACCACTTCTCAGTATATTTATTCCTTACTGAAATTTGTTGCAAGTAATACATCTCTATTTCCAACCAATAGCTCAATACATAGTAAATACTGGGAATAAGAACATTCTACATAAAGGCCTAAAATCACTTACCTTGGTCCAAAAAGGGGTCCAATATTCAGGAACATATATTTTCAATAAATTGCCAGCAACCATTAAAAACTTGGTCTCAGATAAAGCACAGTTTAAACAGAGTTTGAAAGACTTTTTGATAGGAGACTCCTTCTCCTCTGTAGATGAATATCTTAACAGAGACTGTTAAGCCAGCTTAAGTAAAAATGTCTGTTAGACTTCAGTTTTGTCAACAGTTGGTCACAACTGTCGGGATAAGGTATTTTGTGCATAATAAACTTATTAATAGTGCATACCCATGTTTCATTATGACAGCTTGTTAATTCTGTAAATATTAGCTGTTCCAGTTTACTGCATTGTATTCACCTATTTCGATAATCTCCTGACAAATGATCATGGTAGTAAATATTATATTCAAATGTTTTATGTTTTTATGTTATATTTTCTGACATGTTCCATACCTACGAGAATCATCTCATGTTTTGGGTCTATGGAATCAAAACTGAATTTAATCTAATCTAATCATGGACTAGCGCTTTTCTCTGTTACCTCATCCACTAACTGTTGATCAATGAATTCTTCTAACACTGGTTGTAAACATTGCAGTATATGGTAAGGTCCACTTCATAACAGTGACTCAATTCCTGTGGATATGATGCTATGTTACAGGTATTGCTAGTAAAGGCCCTCAAGGAAAAAACAAATCTTCAAATTCAGACAGTAACTTATCCATCTCCCCCACGAGAAAAAAACAATTCCCCAAATTCAAACAGTAATTTCTCCCTCTCCAGTCAGTCATTACCTCTGGTATGCTCCAGCTTCCAATGCAATGCAGTTTTGTCAGTGGTTTGCACAGTACCCTGGCACACACTGGCAGGTCACCTACCCACATAATCCAGGACTTCCAGATTAGCTACCAACATTCTTTTAGTGAGCTGTACTCCATCAGCATCAACATTGTCTAAATTCTTGGGCACTACATTCCCATCCAATTCCTCCAATACGTGTACTATGGTTCTCATTACAAAGCAATATGATATTTGTAATGCAGGCCATCCCAGTACCATATCCACCCAGACCAACTTCCCAGTATCTTTGGCACAGTATCATGCGATTTGATCCTTAGTATTGTTGAATGCAGTTCAAGCAGTGCACCCCCTTAAAATTGACGCACATTGCATCCATACTTCACAGGTGACAGTTTCCCCTAGCTGCAACATCATGTCTCTAAGTTGAACTACATGTTGCCTAAGGTCAATTTTGGCAGCTGTGTTATCAGAAAGTGTAATCCTAAGATCAAGCAGTAACCATTACTTACTTGGGGCACAACTTCTATGCCTCACTTAAAACACTTTGTCCCCACCTGGAACTCTATCATCATTATCTCTATCTCCATGAAAATTATAGTGCAACAGGTTTAATTGCCTCTTACCAATTTGTCCATACTTGCCAATGTCATACACTTGTTGTTGTTGTTGTGGTCTTCAGACCTGAGACTGGTTTGATGCAGCTCTCCATGCTACTCTATCCTGTTCAAGCTTCTACATCTCCCAGTACCTACTGCAACCTACATCCTTCTGAATCTGCTTAGTGTATTCATCTCTTGGTCTCCCTCTACGATTTTTACCCTCCACACTGCCCTCCAATACTAAACTGGTGATCCCTTGATGCCTCAGAACATGTCCTACCAACCGATCCCTTCTTCCAGTCAAGTTGTGCCACAAACTTCTCTTCTCCCCAATTCTGTTCAATACTTCCTCATTAGTTATGTGATCTACCCATCTAATCTTCAGCATTCATCTGTAGCACCACATTTCGAAAGGTTCTATTCTCTTCTTGTCCAAACTAGTTATCGTCCATGTTTCACTTCCATACATGGCTACACTCCATACAAATACTTTCAGAAATGACTTCCTGACACTTAAATCTATACTCGATGTTAACAAATTTCTCTTCTTCAGAAACGCTTTCCTTACCATTGCCAGTCTACATTTTATATCCTGTCTACTTGGACCATCATCAGTTATTTTGCTTCCCAAATAGCAAAACTCCTTTACTACTTTAAGTGTCTCATTTCCTAATCTAATTCCCTCAGCATCACCCAACTTAATTTGACTACATTCCATTATCCTCGTTTTGCTTTTGTTGATGTTAATCTTATATCCTCCTTTCAAGACACTATCCATTCCATTCAACTGCTCTTCCAAGTCCTTTGCTGTCTCTGACAGAATTACAATGTCATACACTATGTGATCAAAAGTATCTGTATACACCCAAAAAAAATGTTTTTCATATTAGGTGCATTTTGCTGCCACCTACTGCCAGATACTTCATATCAGCGACCTCAATAGTCATTAGACATCGTGAGAGAGTAGAATGGGGTGCTCCACAGAACTCACAGACTTTGAACGTGGTCAGGTGATTGGGTGTCACTTGTGTCATACGTCCATACGTGATATTTCCACACTCATAAACATCCCTAGGTCCACTGTTTCTGATGTGATAGTGAAGTGGAAATGTGAAGGGACATGTACAGCACAACAGCATACAGGGCAACCTTGTCTGCTGAGTGACAGAGACCACCAAAAGTTGAAGAGGGTCGTAGTGTGTAATAGGCAGACATCTATCCAAACCATCACACAGGAATTTCAGACTGCATCATGATACACTGCAAATACTATGACAGTTAGGCGAGAGGTGAGGAAACTGGGATTTCTTGGTCGAGCAGCTGCTCATAAGCTACACATCTACTGGTAAATGCCAAACAATGCCTCGCTTGGTGTAAGGAACATAAACATTGGATGACTGAACAGTGGAACTATATTGTGATGAGTGATGAATCATGGTACACAATGTGGTGATCCGATGGCAGGGTGTGGGTATGGCAAATGTCCGGTGAACATCATCTGCCAGCATGTGTAGTGCCAACAGTAAAATTCGGAGGTGGTGGTATTATGGTGTGGTCATGTTTTTCATGGAGGGAGCTTGCACTCCTTGTTGTTTTGCATGGCACTATCACAGCACAGGCCTACATTGATGTTTGAAGCACCTTCTTGCTTCTCACTGTTGAAGAGTAATTCGGGAAAGGCAATTTCATTTTTCAACACGATCGAGCACCTGCTCATAATGCACACCCTGTGGTGGAGTGGTTACATGACAATAACAGCCCTGTAATGGACTGGCCTACACAGAGTCCTGACCTGAATCGTATAGAACACCTTTGGGATATTGTGGAATGCCAACCTCGTGCCAGGCCTCACCGACAGACATCAATACCTTCCTCAGTGCAGCACTCTGTGAAGAATGGGCTGCCATTCCCCAAGAAACCTTCCAGCACCTAATTGAACATATGCCTGCGAGAGTGGAAGCTGCCGCCAAGGCTAAGTGTGGGCCAACACCATATTGAATTCCAGCATTACTGATGGAGGGCACCACAGACTTGTAAGTCATTTTCAGCCAGGTGTCCAGATACTTTTGATCACATAGTGTATGTCCCTGTGTCCAAACAAAATTTGTGCTTTCCACTATTCACTATTATGACCTTTTCATTCGGCCACTCTATTGGTATTAGTTGCTTCTTAATTGCTTCTTAACTTATCTGGAATTCTAAGTGGTGTATCTGGGGATCCCTATTACATTTAACACCTGTATATTTATCTCCAGTTTCCCCTTAACTTTTCTGCAGTCATATGGGTGGTGCCCAACCTACCACTCTGAGGTGGTGTCATTGTTTCTGCACATGTCTCATCCTCTCACATCTATAATGCTTAACAGTAGTGGTGATCACTCCTCTCTTATCCCACATTCGTATTACCACCTCAGTCTTCTCAAACTCCATGGCTAATCTGACACAGAGTATAAATCAATTGGGGTACTTGTTCACTTCCTTCTAGGCATATCAGGGGGAAAGCCCCTTAAAGATATGTCCAGTGCCCTCTGCTTACTTGTGGAGTATAGCTCTATTTGGCTGTTTACTGTCCCCTCATTCATGTGTCTGCACATTTCACTTTTTGTGTTCTGTCCACAAACTTTTCTACCAACTAGTGATGCTCCTTTGACAGACTACGCAACTGCCCCCAAAAAACCCTCACAATACTTTTTCTTCTTGTACCTTTGTAGCGGGCCTTTTTCCAGTTCATCTAATGTATGCACTACTCTTAGGCCCTCAGTACATCTGAGATACAACTTGTAGGAATATCAACAATCTGGAGTTTGCATTGTTTGAGATACACCTTGGCTTCCCCTACTAACTTAACTTTGCCACCTGTAATAATTGAACCTGTGACCACCCCAATATTACCTGGTAACAGCAGGTCATTGAAAAAAGAGACTACACACTCAGTCGGCTTTCCAGAAAAGAGCATGACCATACCAGCTTTGACTGGATCTAATAAAGGAGTGGGTTGCTTGGCTAATTCCAATTCTTCCTCCCTAGCTGCAAGCCTGTTACACAAGTCTGCATATCTGCTTTCAATTAAGCCATTTCATTAACCAATACTTGAAATGCCTCCTGAATGGTGATAAAATTGCACTTGCGGCACTGCTGTTACATAACTTCTTCTCCATTACACACCACGGAACACAAAAATACATTCACAACAGACCTTGTTACACAACAAACATATCATCTTATGTCTTGTCATCATCTATCTTGTCTTATCGACATCCATCTTGACTCTGTGCACCGACTAGCCATATGCCCCTTCCCAAAGACAATTAACACACGTAACTGGTTCTACCTCTGTACAAGGTGCTCAGTGCCCTGTCAAATTACACTGACCACATCTCATGTTCCTTTTTGAATGATCAGCTGGTTTACTATGCTGTAAAAACATAAACCTCGTATCCTTAAGTATCACTCACATAGACAGTACACGCCATCTACACATAAAACAAGGAAACAAACACAAAAACCAATAGTCTGCTCACTCAACCCACTGTTTTATGAAACTGCATGCAGTGGTTGAGAAGCAAAGCTGCGCGGAAGTCGACTGTGCTGACACCAGTGGCCAGACGAGGTCCACAAGTATTTCTGACACCACTCTATAGCAGCTTGGGATGAGTGGGGTCACTACGGCATAGAAGTGGTGGAGTGGTGGTTTGTGGAGGCAATGGTGTTGGCCAGGGGTGGCTAGGAAAACTACACTGCAAGATACATCATATTTTATATCATCCCAATATACAACATCGGAGTGCTGCAATGCACCTGGATATGCCTCTCTAGGGCCGTAGTCCAAAGGTTGGCCGTTTGATATCCACATCCTGCTTTGCAGGCATTGTTTACCCCACTCAACAGCACGTGCCTGAGTTAGCACTATGTGGCCCTGAGTGAGCAGTGCCAGTGACACACAGGTCTGCTGAATTCTCATAGGCATCCACTGCTACTGGGTTAGAAGTTCACCCTGGCGTGGAAGGAAGCAGTACCCCCGTGGCTGTAAACCACTGACCCCCAGGGGGCTGTAAGGCAGTGGAATAATTATTATCGAGATGGACTGTGACATAACAGGGCAAACCTTTCATCTGTCAGCTTCTGGATAGGGGAAACCAAGTTGAACATTATGCAGCTTCAGTTGTACTGACCAGAGGAGTTGATAGTGATCCTTCCATTGTGAAATCTGACCTACCTGAATGAAACATTGGATCCTAATCTAGTCCTATCCTTAAACCGGCTAATTGGCATACTACAGTGATGTGTTTCAGTAGATAAATGTTCTCCCATGCGCAGCAATATCAGGAAGAGGAGCAGCAGCAGCACACGATCAAGAGCAGAAGCACACAACCACAGGCACCGTGTTAGTCTTGACTCTGTTTGCACAGCATTCATCTACCTTAAGTGGAGGCCACTCGTCAATGAGATCCTGCAGTACATCAGATACTGATGGTCTTGTTAAACATTCATAGATGGGAAGGTATGACAGATGAAAGAACCTGGATACAGTAATGAGAGTGTTGTAGTGTAAAATATAATTAATTGTGATTTATGTATAAAAACAAAGATGAGGTGACTTACCGAACGAAAGCGCTGGCAGGTCGATAGACACACAAACAAACACAAACATACACACAAAATTCAAGCTTTCGCAACAAACTGTTGCCTCATCAGGAAAGAGGGAAGGAGAGGGGAAGACGAAAGGAAGTGGGTTTTAAGGGAGAGGGTAAGGAGTCATTCCAATCCCGGGAGCGGAAAGACTTACCTTAGGGGGAAAAAAGGACATGTATACACTCGCACACACGCACATATCCATCCACACATACAGACATACGTCAAGTGTAGCAGCCATCTTGAAGACTTGCTGTGATGGCGCCACTCACGGGAACAGGTTGAACTAAGTTTGAAAACAGGAGGGAAGGATGTATCTACACACTGTAAAACTTTCACACATGCAGAATGAAAACTGTATTTTTACAAAAATAGTGTGCACTTCTTTTGGAATGACCCTCGTAGTTTTATCTCCCTCTTTCATTGTTCTATTGCTGATGCAGTTGGCTGTGGCCATCTACTTTCTAACTTTCTAATGCTTTGAGGAGATGACAAAACGAGCACAGCACTACATCTCGGAGCACATTCTTTGTGTTTGAGCATGCTCAATTTGTTATTGCTGAAATGTAACAGTTATTTATGTCATGACTGTGTATTATGTAACACTGTAGTCATTAGCAGCATCAGCTACATACCTTCAAGCTCAAATTTATATCCTGGCCTTTCCATTTTCAGTATGTTTTTGACACAAAAGTCAAGTATTACATTCTTTTGATTATCTTTCCAGAGACACAAAATAATGATTTTTAAGAAAGTAAAAGGGTGTCCGCAGCTATTCTGTTCATGTATTGAGTCTTCCAGAACTGCTGACTTTTGGAAAACTCTATGAGTCACTGCTGTTTTTTTAATAAGTCAATTTCGCTAAAAAATGTGTCTCAAGTATTAGTGTCATTACAAGCTGTAACTAGAACATGAAATTTAGGAATGATTTAGATAATTCTATAGTAAAAACTTATACTGCAGTATTTCTGTTACAGAAATCATGTGCTTGAAACATGTGTGCCACGAGGCCATATATTTGGTAAAACAGAAGACCGCATTCTTACTTTGGGTGATGTAATGCGGCAGACAGAGCCAAGCCTTGAAAAACAGGAACAAATGGATTACTTTGGCTACATCAATAAAATCCGATTTGTATTAAAACACCAAGACCCAGAATTTCCTTTTCAAGATTTTTATGAGAAACTGAAAAATTGTGATACAGTATGTTTGAACATTTTACAAGTATTATATATAATTTTTAGTGGTGTTTGCATTTAATGCTTTCATTCATTACAGTGTGTTCTCAGAGGCTCTCCTTCATAATGGGATCTGTAGAACACAATGATCAGATCCAGATTATTTAGTTAGTTCATTAAAAATTTTCTATTTACTTTTTGGTAATCCATTTTGTCATTTTTTTTCGCAGCAATTTAAAAATGTTATTCCATTAGAAGAATTGTATCATGTATGCAATCAGTATAGAGTTCCTGTAAATCAACGTTTACTTGAAGGACTTCTGGCACTGACTAGCATTTTAAGTGAAAAGAAGCATGTGTATTACAGAAAATTTTTTGAGCTCATTAATACAAATTTTGCACTTCCAGAAGTGCCCAAGATATGTGGTACGTAGTAATACTTTTATATTTAAACTTCAAAAGCACCATATAAATTTCCATGTGTGCATAATTATTGAAAATAAAATCAGCTACATAAATAGTAAAGGAAGTAATAGGCTAGTCATCAATTATTTCTTTTTTTGTGTGAATTTCATAAATGTATATTAAAATGTTCAATAAAAATAAACTTCTCTCAAAGAAATTTTGTACCACCCTCATGACTTACATAGTTTTGTGATGCAATTCTTCCTTTCTTTGAACACAGAAAATCACTGAATACAATCGTCTGTGTACTGAAGGTAAAAATAAACCCACATTCTCAGTGCAGTTCAGTAGTGAGCTATGCCTCCATCCCAACAGGAAAATATGGACCATGAACATTGACCTATCCATTAAAATGCACAGATGGATCATTTCAAGCTTAACTCATGCACGTGTTGTTCACTTTATGGTAAGAGTATTTGCTGTCAGGGAATGTCGCCCATTGAACTGATGTACCCCACCAGTCATGTTATTTGAACGTTCATCTGCTGTCAAAAGACACAAAACATTAATAATTTGCTTTACAGTGTTTGCCTGTAGTCAACAATACCTGCTGATAACCACTGCCTACAAGATATGGCTTGTGTGTATCCTCTGGTAACATTATTAATGTGAAAAATGCCAAGTTGTTCTATGGGTGAAACCCAGCTTAAACTCTAGGCTCCACTATACACACTATAATGGGCTTTGTAAGTCAATTCCAAGTTCAGTGGAAGGAAATGGTATACTGCCTCTAATAGGGCTGTGCTCAGTAAAGCACTGTGGTGTTCAAACCAACCTTCAGGTTGATGATTACATTTCCCCTTTCTAGGCATCTTAAGAAGAATTCAACAGAACTGCATGCTGCCTTTTTGGAGCAAGTAACAACTATTTTAACATGATCAGTTTGGCTTCTATGCATCCATTATAAGCAACAATACAAACCTGCCTCTAAAAATATCACCTAGAATTCCTTGTTGTTGTTGTTGTGGTCTTCAGTCCTGAGACTGGTTTGATGCAGCTCTCCATGCTACTCTAGCCTGTGCAAGCTTCTTCATCTCCCAGAACCTACTGCAACCTACATCCTTCTGAATCTGCTTAGTGTATTCATCTCTTGGTCTCCCTCTACAATTTTTACCCTCCACGCTGCCGTCCAATGCTAAATTTGTGATCCCTTGATGCCTCAAAACATGTCCTACCAACCGATCCCTTCTTCTAGTCAAGTTGTGCCACAAACTTCTCTTCTCCCCAATCCTATTCAATACCTCCTCATTAGTTACGTGATCTACCCACCTTATCTTCAGCATTCTTCTGTAGCACCACATTTCAAAAGCTTCTATTCTCTTCTTGTCCAAACTGGTTATCATCCATGTTTCACTTCCATACATGGCTACACTCCATACAAATACTTTCAGAAACGACTTCCTGACACTTAAATCTATACTCGATGTTAACAAATTTCTCTTTCTCAGAAACGATTTCCTTGCCATTGCCAGTCTACATTTTTATCCTCTCTACTTCGACAATCATCAGTTATTTTACTCCCTAAATAGCAAAACTCCTTTACTACTTTAAGTGTCTCATTTCCTAATCTAATCCCCTCAGCATCACCCGATTTAATTTGACTACATTCCATTATCCTCGTTTTGCTTTTGTTGATGTTCATCTTATATCCTCCTTTCAAGACACTGTCCATTCCGTTCAACTGCTCTTCCAAGTCCTTTGCTGTCTCTGACAGAATTACAATGTCATCGGCGAACCTCAAAGTTTTTACTTCTTCTCCATGAATTTTAATACCTACTCCGAATTTTTCTTTTGTTTCCTTTACTGCTTGCGCAATATACAGATTGAATAACATCGGCGAGAGGCTACAACCCTGTCTCACTCCTTTCCCAACCACTGCTTCCCTTTCATGCCCCTCGACTCTTATAACTGCCATCTGGTTTCTGTACAAATTGTAAATAGCCTTTCACTCCCTGTATTTTACCCCTGCCACCTTCAGAATTTGAAAGAGAGTATTCCAGTTAACGTTGTCAAAAAGCTTTCTCTAAGTCTACAAATGCTAGAAACGTAGGTTTGCCTTTTCTTAATCTTTCTTCTAAGATAAGTCGTAAGGTTAGTATTGCCTCACGTGTTCCAACATTTCTACGGAATCCAAACTGATCTTCCCCGAGGTCCGCTTCTACCAGTTTTTCCATTCGTCTGTAAAGAATTCGCGTTAGTATTTTGCAGCTGTGACTTATTAAACTTTCCTTTCATCAATTAAATTCAATATTTCTTCTGTTACCCAAGGATTTCTATTAGCCCTCGTCTTTTTACCTACTTGATCCTCTGCTGCCTTCACTAGTTCATCCCTCAGAGCTACCCATTCTTCTTCTATTGTATTTCTTTCCCCCATTCCTGTCAATTGTTCCCTTATGCTCTCCCTGAAACTCTCTACAACCTCTGGTTCTTTCAGTTTATCCAGGTCCCATCTCCTTAAATTCCCGCCTCTTTGCAGTTTCTTCAGTTTCAATCTGCAGTTCATAACCAATAGATTGTGGTCAGAATCCACATCTGCCCCTGGAAATGTCTTACAATTTAAAACCTGGTTCCTAAATCTCTGTCTTACCATTATGTAATCAACCTGATACCTTTTAGTATCTCCAGGATTCTTCCAGGTATACAACCTTCTTTCATGATTCTTGAACCAAGTGTTAGCTATGATTTAGTTATGCTCTGTGCAAAATTCTACAAGGCGGCTTCCTCTTTCATTTCTTCCCCCCAATCCATATTCACCTACTATGTTTCCTTCTCTCCCTTTTCATACTGACGAATTCCAGTCACCCATGACTATTAAATGTTCGTCTCCCTTCACTACCTGAATAATTTCCCTTTTTAAATTTTCTAACCTACCTGCCCGATTAAGGGATCTGACATTCCACACTCCGATCCGTAGAATGCCAGTTTTATTTCTCCTGATAACGAATTCCTTTACCTAATCAAATTGCCATAAGAAGTTATAATTAATTATCTCTTGGACACTTGTGCAGCAAACACAATTTCAAATAACTTCAATCACACCATGAGGTACATTAAAACTAGCCGTATGTGGAGGGTAAAAAATAGAACTGTTATATGGTTGTGTGGCTGAGAGCCATTGTTGTCATTCCAATCACAACTGACACCACACTGAAGTTTGTTCTTTTACTGTCTGGTTGATTAGGCAATAATTCACGCCAATTTCAGATTCCATTGATTCTCAAATATTACAGTTTTGGCTGTGATCAATAAGTGCTTTTCTTTTTTTCGAAGAAACAAGACAGATCTCTGTTGGATTTATGGCCAAAGACTGAAAATCTCATTTTGACCTTAATCACAACATTCCACAGCCCTAAAAACTGGTTTTCTTATAGCCTGCATACTACATGACACATGGGAATACATCAACACACAAGTCCCCGAAATGGCGTCAAATCGAAAGACTTGCACCCAGCGAACGGTCTACCCAGCGGGAGGCCCTAGTCACATGACATTTACATTTATTTATGGGAATACATAGTATAACTGGTCACCAGATCATAAAATTTGTAATTATTTATGCATATTTCACAAAACATAATTCTATGTAGTATAATGGGATAATTTTCTTGGTTTGTGAAAGTAGTAAATGTGTTGTGTAAAGCTGATAGTTGAACTCCTTGCATTATCTTCAAGTACTGTAGCATCAATCAGTATATCTACTTATGGGTTGAACATTCTCAATACTGCAGGCTAGATCAAATGAAAAACTTGCAGAGGATTGATTATTGGTGCAAGGACTCTTAATCCTGAATGTAAATAAAATAAAGTTAATGTATTACGCATAAACAGTCACGAAGATCCATTACAGTTTAAGAACACTATTGACAGTAAATCATCAGGACTGGAATGACCACATACGGTTAGTTGTAGGAAAACCAGATGCCAAGCTGAGATCTACTGGAAGAGGAAATTTAATTCATCCACAAAAACAGTGGCTTACAAGACACTTAACTTGTTCAACCAATTCTTGAGTACTGTTCATCAGTCTGGGATCACTTATCATGATGGATTAATATACGAGGGGAAATACAATAAAGTAAGATGTGTTTCACCATGGGTCCATTTAGTAGGCATCACAACACTATGGAGATGCTCGACAAACTCCAGTGGCAGACAATATAAGAGGGGTGGGGTAACATGCATCACGGAAAGATATAGTATTGAAATTATGAGAATTTACGTTTCAGAAAGAGTCAAGCAACATTACTTCTCCCTATTTATGTCTCTTGAAATGGTCATGATGTGAAAACCACAGGAAGAGGGGAAATTATGGTGAGAGCAGAAGTAATACCACACTTGTGGAGTGTAGATATAGATGTAATGGTATATATATTTTCATTAGTAAACTGGAGATATGGCTTGGTAGCAACTTCTTTCATAAATTACATAGTATTCTAGGGCAGTCTCTCTCTCCAAATATGACAAGAGTCTCAACGAGGGCTCCACAGACCGAGATTATCGTCCCTACCTAACCCCGAAACAGATCTACCTCACCTCATCACCCCTGTCACCTACCACACCTACCATCACCCATATACCCACTGACTGGCTACAATGGAGACCCCGCATGATTCATTACTACCCACAGGAGGATACACAAATTACATTCTCTTTTTTGTGCCATGAAATGAGAAATAGCCTTGCCATCTCTCATGCAGTGGTATTCCACCATCCACCCAACCTGTCTGGCTGCATGTACAGTCACTGTCAAACTGCAGCCTAGAGATAGCTGGACCACTCAGCATGTCGCCCAACATGATGTGCTTGACTTCAACAATTGCTTCATTGCCTATGTAGTGTGGATTCTTTCCACCAGCACCAGCTTTTCTGAAATGCATAGGTGGGAAATCTCCCTGCAACTTATCCTTCCACATCTACATCTATACTCCTGAAGTCACATATAGAGTGGTGGGGGGTATTTTGAGTACCACTGTCATTCCTCCCCTTTCCTGTTCCAGTCACTAATGGTGTGGGGGGGAAATGATTGTTCGTAAGACTCTGTGCAAGCTGGAATCTCTGTTATTTACCCTCATGGTCTTTTTGTAGGAGGAAGCAATATACTGATTGATTCTTCTAGGAATATATATTCTCAGGAACTTTAACAATAAACTCACTGTAATGTAGAACACCCCTGTTACCAGCAGTTAGTTTTATGTGCTCATTCCAATTTAAATCATTCTTTATGCACACTCCTAGATATTTTTTGGATATCGCTGCATCCAGTGATTGCTCTGCAATCATGTAATCATACAATAATGGGTCTTTCTACCTAATTATGTGCAATACGTTACATTTGTTTATGTTGGGGCTGACTGCCAGCCCCTGCACCAAGTGTTGATCCTCGCAGTGTTGATCCTCTGCAGGTCTTCCTGCATTTCACTACAATTTTCTAGCATTGCAACCCCTCTGTATACAAAAACATGATCTGTGAAAAGCCTCACAGAACTTATGAAGTTACCCACTAAGGCATTTATGTATGCTGTCAAAAGTAATTGGTCAGCAGGAAAGAACTAATGATCAAGTCTGAACACACTTTATTCAACTAAAACACCTTCTTGGCGTGCACTAATTTCCAAATGAAGAACAACAAGAAACCCAACAATTTCTGTGGTGGCAAAAGCCAGGTAAGAGTACCAGACAATGAAAAGAAATAATAACTAATAATAATACACAATTACAAAGCTGCGATGCACCCAACAAGATACAACTTTCTACTGAAGGCTATGCCAAGTGTCTACTAGGCTAGAGCCAGCATAGGTATTGACTGGAGCTGTCCTAGCTATAGGTACACACTGCTGGTCTGACTCTGCTGGCGTGTTTCTAACACTGATTCAGCAGAGGGCTACATGAAGTCACATTAGTGTCTGTCACATGGATTTTCACGAAGTAGTGCTGTATTTTTATGCAGAAAATCTGTTGATGTTTACATCCACTGGTGAGCTCTTGAAGGAAGGTTGGCAGCCCACTTTTCTTGTCTGTTATGCAGGCCCTCTAACTGATAAGGGACCGCTACAACGTTTCTCCCCCTGGAAAAAAGAATGCACAGCACCACAAATGTCCATAGGAGTAGGAGTGTCCCAGTCAACGTCCATAGGTTCGTGGTTGGCAGGGGCTGGAGGCAGTGATGCAGCAGGAGCCGCTGGCAACAGAGGCAGGCTGAGGCAGAGGCAGAAGTGGAGGTTCCGTCACAGGGTGGCCAGCGACAGGCTCTGGCAGCTCCCACGGGGTGTCGTGGTCCACCAGATGGGGGCAGAGCTGGTTGAGGTGTCGGTGGCCAGTGGAACCATTGGCCCACCAGAGCAACGCCATCACCCGGCCGCAGAGCTTGGTGATGACAGCAGGCGCCCAGCGTATCTGTGGATAAGAGAAGATCTGTGCCCAGACCTCCCACCCGACGTGGAAGAAGTGTGCCAGAGTGTGGGCGGGAGGGTGAGAAGTCTCAGAAACAAGGACAGATAAGGGAGAGTGGAATGGTCAACTGTGACGTATCTCAGCTGGACTTTTACTGGCATGGTGGCGCAGTTTGTAGCCAAATAAAGAAGCACGGCCTCCACCAGTGGATGCTGGCTCAGCAGCTTATCGAGCTGCATCTTGAATGTCTGCACAAAATTTTCTGCCTGGCCTTTTGATGCAGGGTGGAATGGGGTGATATTGACAAGGGAAATCCCATTGGCAGCACAGAATTGCTTAAACTCAAACATAGTAAACTGTGGACAGTTATCCATAACAATCATTTTGGGGAGTCCCTTGACAGCAAAGAGGTGCTGGAGAATTTTGATAGTCTCAGCAGAAGTGTTGTTCATGATGTGGGATACATAAGGGCATACCGACCCGGAGTTGATCAGGATGGGCCACTGGGAACCATGAAACAGCACTGCGAAATCCAAGTCGAGACTTTCCCATGGAGCAGCTGCAACTGGCAACGAAAAACACAGGCGCAGGGGTGCTACCTCACGCATTTGGCACGTGGTGCAGACCAACATGAGGGAGGCAATGTCTTTATCCAATCTGCATTAATAAAGGTGTCAGTGGGCCAGCTGTTTAGGGAGGATGACTCCCCAATGGCCAGCATGGAGGAGGCTGAGGACACAGCGGCACCATGAATGTGATATGAATACCCGGGGAATGTCCGAACCACTGTGCAAAAGCATGACGCCACTGCGGAAAAAGAGACTCTGCTGATGATCACAAAAATGTTGGACTTCCACATCGCAGGCGCTGCAACAGCTGGTCGGTGAACCCGCAGCAATTTGGCGGAAGAGAGCTTGCAGTGTCTGATCCTGAGCGGTGGCCTGCCGGACTGCATCGGCATCCAATGGAAGCATGTCCACAGCTGCGTCCACATTTGGTTTCACATGGAAACAAAGCAAGGGGGAGGAATCAAACTGACGGTCCACTCTGGCAGGCAGCCGGGAAGGGAAATCGGCATGCAAATCAGAGGTGCAATAGACAATATCAAAGTCTAATGTCACCGGGAAGAGCGCCCAATGCTGGAGATGGCATGCTTTCAGGGTTGGCACTGCGGTATCCAAGTGAAACAAAGAAATCAAAGGTTTGCAGTTGGTCTGCAGAGTGAAATGACGACCATACATGAAATCATAGAATTTTGTCAGGGTGAAAACCAGCATCAAAGTTTCCTTTTCAATTTGACTATATTTGGTTTGAGTGTTGATCAATTTTTTGGATGTGAAAGCCACCGGTCTATCAATGCCGTTGACCACTTGCAAGAGGACCACAACCAGGTCATAGTCTAATGCACTGGCGGTGACGATGAGGGGCAGGGAAGGGTTGTAAGTGGCCAGACAAGGTGGGCGGGAGAGAGCCGACTTGAGACTTAAGAAAGCCTGCTCACATGCCGCATCCCAAACACAACGCACGCCCTTGCATGATAACCCGGTCAGGGGCATCAAAATCTCTGTGGAATAGGGTATAAAATGCCGATAGTAGTTATTTGACTGAGGATGGATTGCACTTGCTTCACATTGGTGGGAGAAGGCAGGTTTTGAATCACCTCGACACACTCCTTGGAAGCATGTAGGCCGTGGGCATCAATCGTGAATCCAAGATAACTGACCTCACATGCAAAAAAGTGACACGTTTCTTTCCGGCAATACAGATTAGTCTTGGAGAAAACCTGAAACAGCCTATCCAGCTTGTCTGCGAGGTCCACCACAGACGAGCCACCGGCAAAGACATTGTCCAGATAATTTGCCGCACCAGACACCGGACTTGTGAGGTGTTCCAAACCATGTTGGAGAATGGTGGGGGCACTGGCAATGCCAAACAGAAGGTGATTGTACTGGAAACGGCCACATGGAGTATTGATGACTAGCATCTGCTGCGATTCATCATCCAACAGCAGCTGCGGTGATGATTTGTGACAAGCCTGTGCATCCACAGGAAGCGTAGCATCTACTTGATGTTTCTGCAAAGCCTGACACAAAACAGCAATATGGCCCATCCAGCTGCAAGCCATGCACCTTGCTCGCCAGTGGGGGCACTCTGGCCATTGGGAGTCCGGAAACAGTCCGGATATGATGGAAAATGGATGAAAGACTTTCTGTCACTGGACGTACCAACGGACTGACGAGTCTCCCGCTCAGTGCTAGCAACTGGCGAGGCACGAAAACAGCTGGGTCAAGACGTGGCGGTTGTAGCCGGTGAGACCATTCAAATGCATGGGTGATCGGCAGACAGATGTTGAGGGACGGGTTCTGTTAACTTCAAAATATCTGCCCAAAGACCCTCGTCTGGTATGTGAAACACCACCATATTGCAAATCAATGAAGAGGCATAAGACTGCTTGCAGGCAACATTAGCGCACTGGAATTTGCATCATGGGAGAGACCCTGGAGCATCATAATCCATTCCCAATACAACTGACCTGGAGACTTTCGACAAGAAAGAAAGTCTGATGGGTGGAGGTGACGTGTATTTGTGCGTCACAGTACTCAAAAAGGCAGCCCTTAACATAGGTAAATGAGAGATTGTGAGGGGGCTGCTCAGGGTACAATTCTTGAATTAAATTATAAACCTATGGACTGACTGACTGGCATAAATTGACCATGGTTCAACAGACCTATCGGAAGCCAGAAACATTGGTGGAGCCATGGGCAAAGTATTCAATTTACCCGCAATGGAATCAACTCTGTGCGCTACCTCTTGCAACACTGGGAGTGAGAACGATGTTCTGACCTTGTGAGCGCTCCTTGAATCTGCTGTAGAGTTTCCATCAAGGACTGAAGAAATTCCTCTGAGGAGGACATTTTGACCAAAAATTAAAGTTTTATCCTTGTTGCCAATTACTGTAGTGTTCTGTGGTCAGCAGGAAAGAATTAACGATCAAGTCTGCACACATTTTATTTAACCAAAATGCCTTCTTGGCATGCACTAATTTCCAAACGCAAGAACAATAAGAAACCCAACAATTTCTGTGATGGCAAAAGCATACGAGTGTACAAGACAATGAAAGGAAATAATAACCAAAAACTACGCTACACTACTAAATTCCCTTGCCGCCTCAGAACATGTCCTACCAACCGATCCCTTCTTCTAGTCAAGTTCTGCCACAAATTCCTCTTCTCCCCAATTCTGTTCAGTACCTCCTCATTAGTTACATGATCTACCTATCTGATCTTCAGCATTCTTCTGTAGCACCACATTTTGAAAGCTTCCATTCTCTTCTTACCTAAATTATTTATTGTCCATGTTTCACTTGCGTACATGGCTACACTCCATACAAATACTTTCAGGAAAGACTTCCTGACACTTAATTCTATACTCGATGTTAACAAATTTCTCTTCTTCAAAAACACTTTCCTTACCATTGCCAGTCTACATTTTATATCCTCTCTACTTCAACCATCATCCGTTATTTAGCTTCCCAAATAGCAAAACTCATTTACCACCTTAAGTATCTCATTTCGTAATCTAATTCCCTGATTTAATTAGACAACATTCCATTATGCTCATTTTGCTTTTGCTGATATTCATCATATATCCTCATTTCAAAACACTGTCCACTCCATTCAACTGCTCTCCAGGTCCTTTGCTGTCTCTGACACAATTACAATGTCATCAGCAAACCTCAAAGATTTTATTTCTTCTCCATGAATTTTAATTGTTACTCCAAATTTTTCTTTTGTTTCATTTACTACTTTCTTAATACACAGATTGAATAACACCGGGAATAGGCTACGACACTGTCTCACTCCCTTCCCAACCACTCCTTCCTTTTCTTGCCCTCCACTCTTATAATTGCCATCTGGTTTCTTACAAGTTGTAAATAGCCTTTCACTCCCCGTATTTTACCCCTGCCGCCTTCAGAATTTGAAAGAGAGTATTCCAGTCAACATTGTCAAAAGCTTTCTCTAAGCCTACAAATGCTAGAAACGCAGGTATTCCTTTCCTTAATCCATCTTCTACGATAATTTGTAGGGTCAGAATTGCCTCACATGTTCCAACATTTCTATGGAATCCAAACTGTTCTTCCCTGAGGTCAACTTCTACCGGTTTTTCCATTCATCTGTAAAGAATTCATGTTAGTATGTTGCAGCTGTGATTTATTAAACTGATAGTTCAGTAATTTTCACACCTGTCAGCACCTGCTTTCTTTGGGATTGCAATTATTAAACTCTTCTTGAAGTCTGATGGTATTTCACCTGTCTCATACATCTCGCTCGACAAATGGTACACTTTTGTCAGGGCTGGCTATCAGTAGTTCTAATGGAATGTTGCCTACTCCTAAGGCCGTGTTTCGACTTAGGTGTTTCAGTGCTTTGCAAATTCTTCACACAGTATCATATTCTCCCATTTTATCTTCATCTACGTCCTCTTCCATTTCCATAATGCTGCCCTCAAGTACATCACCCTTGTATAGGCCCTCTATATACGCCTTCCACCTTTCTGCCTTCCCTTCTTTGCTTAGACCTGGTTTTCCGTCTGAGCTCTTGATATTCATAGAAGTTGTTCTCTTTTCTCCAAAGGTCCCTTTAATTTTCCTGTAAGCAGTATCTATCTTACCCCTAGTGATATATGCCTCTACATCCTTACATTTGTCCTGTAGCCATCCCTGCTTAGCCATTTTGCACTTCCTGTCGATCTCATTTTTGAGATGTTTGTATTCCTTTTTGCCTGCTTCATTTATTACATTTTTATATTTTCTCCTTTCATCAATTGAATTCAATATCTCTTCTGTTACCCACGGATTTCTACTAGCCCTCATCTCTTTACCTACTTGATCCTCTGCTGCCTTCAGTATTTCATCAAAATGGTTCAAATGGCTCTGAGCACTATGGGACTTAACATCTGAGGTCATCAGTCCCCTAAAACTTAGAACTACTTAAACCTAACTAACCTAAGGACATCACACACATCCATGCCCGAGGCAAGATTCAAACCTGTGACCGTAGCGGTCTTGCGGTTCCAGCGCTTAGAACCGCTCGGCCACACCGGCCGGCCACTATTTCATCTCTTAAAGCTACTGTATCTCTTTCCCCTGTTCTTGTCAAGCATTCCCTAATGCTCTCTCTGAAACTCTCTACAACCTCTGGTTCTTCAGTTTATGCAGGTCCCATCTCCTTAAATTCCCACCTTTTTGCAGTTTCTTCATTTTTAATCTACAGTTCACAACCAATAGATTGTGGTCAGATTCCACATTTACCCCTGGAAATGTCTTACAATTTAAAACCTTGTTCCTAAATCTCTGTCTTACAATTATATAATCTATCTGAAACTTTCCAGTGTCTCCAGGCCTCTTCCAAGTATACAGCCTTCTTTCATGATTCTTAAATCAAGTGTTAGCTATGATTAAGATATTCTCTGTGCAAAATTCTACAAGGCAGCTTCCTCTTTCATTCCTTATCCCAGTTCCAGAGTCACTTACTACTTTTCCTTCTCTTCCTTTTCCTACTATCGAATTCCAGTCCCCCCATGACTATTAAATTTTTGTCTCCTTTCACTATCTGAATAATTTCTTTTATCTCATCACACATTTCTTCAATCTCTTCGTCATCTGCAGAGCTAGATGACATATAAACTTGTACTACTGTGGTAGGCCTGGGCTTCATCTCTATCTTGGTTACAATAATGTGTTCACTATTCTGTAGTAGCTTACCCGCACTCCTATTTTTTTATACATTATTAAGCCTGCTCCTGCAGCACTGCTATTTGATTTTGTATTTATAACCCTGTATTCACCTGATCAGAAGTCTTGTTCCTCCTGCCACCGAACTTCACTAATTCCCACTATATCCAACTTTAGCCTATCCATTTCCCATTTTAAATTTTCTAACCTACCTACCTGATTAAGGCATCTGACATTCCACGCTCCGATCCATAGAATGCCAGGTTTGTTTCTCCTGATAACGACGTCCTCCTGAGTAGTCCCTGCCCCGAGATCCGAATGGAGGACTGTTTTACCTCCGGAATACTTTATCCAATATTGACACATCATCATTTAACCATACAGTAAAGATGCATGCCCTCGGGAAAAATTACGGCTGTAGTTTCCCCTTGCTTTCAGCTGTTTGCAGTACCAGCACATGGTTAATGTAACAAGGCCAGATCAGTCAGTCATCCAGACTGTCATAGTATGCGAGCTGACATTGGTTTGCTGTAGAATTTTCGAACATGTTTTAATGTCATAATATGCAAGCATAAAACATGTTCAAAAATTCTACAACAGGCCAATGTCAGAGATACACGTCTAGAGTTTTGCGTGTGTGTGTTAGAAGATCTTTCTTGAAAACCTGCGTTTTTCTCCAGTCATCCTCGAGGTCTCAACTTTCAGTTGTTTCTGTTCTCAACCTGTCTCCCTCGCCTTCCTTGTTCCAACTGTAGCCTCTCACACATGACTCCTATCCCCCAGAGCACTTTCAATCATTTTCTCTTGTCTGCTTCTCATCGTTCACTTTTTACCCCCTAGGCACAGCCCTCCAATCCTGCGCTTAGCAACAAGGTCACCCATATGAGGCAATAAGGGTGTCCCCCCCCCCCCCCCCCCCCCCCCCGCCCTCCAGCTCTCAAGGAAAGGAAAAAAAATATAGTGATTTAAAAATCAGTATTACACAGGTGTTTAACAGGGACAGAACTGGAATTTTTTGTGGATACTTCAAAATCCCTATTCGTCTTCCAAAATATTAAAAATACTCCATACGCCCAGGTCTTGGCCCTACTACAATCTATCTAAGGGCACTCTCGCTTAGCAGCCTAGCACCATCCTGTCACCATCGTGTCCCTGCACAATCCCACAAGCAATGCTACAGCATCAGTGTGCCTGTATGCCATTCAACACATCCTCTATATGGTGGGTATCAGTCTACTCCATTTCATATTGTTGTAATCTTCTAGAATGTAGAAATGCAAAAAAGCTTGATGTCTAATTATACGTGCACAAAAGGAGGTATCTTCATATTTACATATCAGAATTATTGTTCCATTATATTACATGTGTATAGTGGTACTGAAAAGGATTGTAAGATCAAAAGGTTTGTTGAAGGAACAGTTTTTTTTTTCTTTGTTTGTGCAATTCAAAAATTTGGTGCTCCCCCCCCCCCTCTGCCCCCCCCTCCCCCCCCACGGGTGTTTGTGTCTGGGGATGGAGTTGGGAGAGAAGAGGAGTGGGATCCAGATTGAATGGGAACGGGTTGTTATGAGCACCTGTTGAAGTTGGTCAGATTGGCTCTTCAACTGGATGCTGAAGCATGTGCTTGGACACAATTTAGAAGTGGTCATTATACGGATAATTGGCATTCATACTTGTATAAAAAGCCATAATATGGCAGCAAAACTGATACATTACATGGCTGTTTCGACAGGTGCTCAGGTATTACTGGCTGGGATAGGATATAGCAGTGAAATACCTGGAACAGCATGTGCTGAGTGGGTGCACAACACAGGACTTGTTCATACACGTTTCATACGAATATCACCTAAAATTCAAATTAGATGACAGAAACAGCACAAAGTATGAGTGGGTGGCAGAATACCACTTTTAGGTGGGTGCAAAAACATTAAAACATTTCTTTTGGGGGGGGGGGGGGGGGATATTCCTCTTGTCGGGGAAATGGTTTATTTATTTTAATCCATGCTGTTATGTATAATGAGTTTGTGTCAGGTTAGTGCATGTTTGACAGTAGGAGCACGAACAGATGTAAGATGAGAGATCTATTAAGTATCAGGTATGGAGGGCCTTGGCGAGGCATTTGATGTATTCAAATATGTGTTGCTACTAATTTAAAAAAAAATGCATTATTAACGTCAATTGAAGTAACATGAGAAATTATAGTGCCTTCTTTTTAAATGAAATATATCAAAAACATGTTATTTCAGATATTCCACTGGAACAACAGTTATATGAAACCACATATGCTAGTGCAGCTGCTGACGTGAAAAGAATTCACACTGCAGGTAAGAGAAAGTTTAGACTATTCCAGTTGATTACATGTGGTATTATAGACACCACAGCATAATACTGTAATAATTATTACTTTGAAATAAGATGTCTTTTGTCAAATACCATAGTCTTTAATTTACTCTCAGACTGGTTGCTGCTATTTAGATATTTTTTATGCTATTGAGCCATAGTTACTTGTAATGGTTTTACAACTGTACTGTGCTGTATGTTGATACTGAAAGTGTAACAGTTCTGTGGTACAATCTACTTACCTTTTTTTTATGCTCCATGGATCCTATAATCTCTAGCTATGATATGGAACAGGTCAGTACAGTACATCTCACCACAAAAGATGACAACATGATGATTTACATGATTTCTTATGTGCCTTTTTTTCACATGTAAACAGTGTTTCACACAAAAGTATGTTCTGTTCAATATCTCCCCCCCCCCCCCCCTACACACATGCACAAACTCAAATTTTACGGACTATATTCTGGTATTCTGGTCAGTCTCTCTCTCTCTCTCTCTCTCTCTCTCTCTCTCTCTCTCTCTCTCTATCTCTCTCTCCTCTAAAAACACACACATTCATACAGCTAAACATTCCAAAATTCGATGAAGTTTTAAGTTAATTACGTTGCTTATTCAAATTCTTTGTATCACTAGGCTGAAGTTCAATGATTTTTACTGGTGAATACCTTACCCCTCCCTCTCCTCTGTACCACATTAAGGCTGAGTGATGGATAATGCAGATAATTTCACCTAGCATTATATTTAGAAATGCAACTGCTGTTTTCACGCTGCGATTGACTGTTGACAACATATTACATTAGGGAGTGAATATATTGTGAGCCAATTTATTAGTATGCCCATCTGTTTAAAGAGCTGTCCATAAGAGGTTCTATAGTGGACACAACACATTAGTCTTATTACACACTTTTAGGCAACTAACAGTTTTTACTTAATGACAAGTTAGCCAGAATAGGATGCCATGCCATAAGACATTAAGAATGAAAACAGTTAAGCAACTTTTTGTCATTTTCATCTCCAATATCTCATATTATCCATTAAGCAGAATTTGCAGAACTTAGACATTTAATATCTGTACATATGACTTTCAATTCAGGTTGTTACCAACACATTTTTCTACGTCTTTAGACCATACTGTTTCATTTAATTCCCCATGTATTATTTCTAATTGCGTCGTCAATGACAATAAATTTACAGAGAGCTAGTAATCAATTTTCAAGAACATGTTATTTCCATTCTTAGGTTTCGAAGTTATGTCATCAGACTCCATTATAATACTTGCATCACCGGCAAAGAGAACTTTTTCTGCTTCTTGGATATACAACAGAACATCATTTATATTATAATGACCCTCCCTTGGCCACAAGAAAAATTATCAAGTATTCCTGATAAGAGCAAAAAGAACAAAAAGACAGGCAGCCTCGAAACTTTCTGCTGCAACATTAATTTTAACTACTGTTTCCTAATCTTACCAGGTCGTCTTTCCTTCCTAGTATTAAATGATTTAAATAAATCTGTCCTTTGATGTTACTTTTTAATTTGAAAATTGAAATTGACCTTTTCATAAAAAATAATGTAATTAGTGCTGTGGATCTTAATTACAGTCTTCTTGGCTGAAAAAGAGTACATTATTAATTTTTCAGTAATGTGTGGCTTCTCCGGAGCGCAGTCGAGTACACTCAAGGTTAAAGTTCTTCTTAGCAGCCAGCGTAAGAAACAGCTTTTCAAGATATGTGTCATAATGTAGCTCTGAAAAATTGTTGACGCTGTTATTGAAGAGCAAGTCAGACAGATACAATTCTGAACAACTATGATTGTGTTGGTAGGGCAAGTTCCACAAATTTTCACTTTTCACAAAATAGAATCTGTTCATTCCTAAAGACCATGATATTAAACAGGAATCACACAGTACCACCTAGCATTCAAAATCCTAAGTCTTCTGATTGCTTGCACTTTGTATGGTAATTACTAGGAGAAGAAAGATGAGCATAATATTCACTTCAAAAATGAGAAAAATTTTACCTTTTAAGAGAACAATTATTACTTCATAAAAAAGGTGGGAATTTCAGGAGATGGGACCTGGATAAACTGACTAAACCAGAGGTTGTACAGAGTTTCAGGGAGAGCATAAGGGAACAATTAACAGCAGTGGGGGAAAGAAATACAGTAGAAGAAGAATGGGTAGCAAAAAAAGAATGGGTAGCTCTGAGGGATGTAGTAGTGAAGGCAGCAGAGGATCAAGTAGGTACAAAGATGAGGGCTAGTAGAAATCCTTGGGTAACAGAAGAAATATTGAATTTAAATGATAAAAGGAGGAAACATAAAAACGAAGTAAATGAACCAGGCAAAAAGAAATACAAAAATCTCAAAAACAAGATTGACAGGAAGTGCAAAATGGCTAAGCAGGGATGGCTAGAGGACAAATGTAAGGAAGTAGAGGCTTATCTCACTACGGGTAAGATAGATACTGCCCACAGGAAAATTAAAGAGACCTTTGGAGAAAAGAGAACCACTTGTATGAATATCAAGAGCTCAGATGGAAACCCAGTCCTAACCAAAGAAGGGAAAGCAGAAAGGTGGAAGGAGTATATAGAGGGTCTATACAAGGGCGATGTACTTGAGGACAATATTATAGAAATGGAAGAGGAGGTAGATTAAGATGAAATGGGAGATACGATACTGCGTGAAGAGTTTGACAGAGCACTGAAAGACCTGAGTTGAAACAAGGCCCCGGGAGTAGACAACATTCCATTAGAGCTACTGACGGCCTTGGGAGAGCCAGTCCTGACAAAACTACCATCTGGTGAGCAAGATGTATAAGACAGGTGAAATACCCTCAGACTTCAAGAAGAACATAATAATTCCAATCCCAAAGAAAGCAGGTGTTGACAGATGTGAAAATTACCGAACTATCAGTTTAATAAGTCACAGCTGCAAAATAGTAACGCAAATTCTTTACAGACGATTGGAAAAACTGGTAGAAGCCGACCTCGGGGAAGATCAGTTTGGATTCCGTAGAAATATTGGAAAATGTGAGGCCGTAATGACCTTACAACTTATCTTAGAAGAAAGATTTAAGGAAAGGTAAACCTAGGTTTCTAGCATTTGTAGACTTAGAGAAAGCTTTTGACAATGTTGACTGGAATACTCCCTTTCAAATTCTAAAGGTGGCAGGGGTAAAATACAGGGAGCGAAAGGCTATTTACAATTTGTACAGAAACCAGATGGCAGTTATAAGAGTCGAGGGACATGAAAGGGAAGCAGTGGTTGGGAAGGGAGTGAGACAGGGTTGTAGCCTCTCCCCGATGTTATTCAATCTGTGTATTGAACAAGCAGTAAAGGAAACAAAAGAAAAATTCGGAGTAGGTATTAAAATCCATGGAGAAGAAATAAAAACTTTGAGGTTCGCCGATGACATTGTGATTCTGTCAGAGACAGCAAAGGACTTGGAAGAGCAGTTGAAAGGAATGGACAGTGTCTTGAAAGGAGGATATAAGATGAACATCAACAAAAGCAAAACGAGGATAATGGAATGTAGTCGAATTAAGTCGGGTGATGCTGAGGGAATTAGATTAGGAAATGAGACACTTAACCCTTTGTTTCCTGACATAAGAAAATTTTTACTTTTTAACATTTTCTTTGCAGAATTTATGCTTTTGTGGCCTCAAATGTCGGTAGGATTTTTTGTAAAATTTTATTTTATTTTTTGCAACTTTTTTCTTTCCTGGTACTCAGAAGTACCATCAGACTCCATTGACAGAATCACAACATGCGCAGAAAAATGCTCCAATTTTTATAACTTGTACTTTATTCCACGTAAATATTAAATATTTTTACATTAGAAAATTAACAGATATATGATATTTCTGAATTTTTTTAAAAATTTTGCATAAATTTATTCTAGAGCAACTTCACAATACATAGTAACTTGGCTATACATTTTTGACAGTATATACATATCACGTATTTAGTGATACCTCATGAAATTGTAGGAAACAGTTCTTTTTCTCATTGCAGCACAAATACACTTTACATGTACTACATTGTGAATGTGGTCTCGACCGAATTTTATTTTTTGCACACATTTCGCATCGTCCTCTTTTACAACTGAACACTACAAAATGGTTTCCTCAGTTGCCAAGACGTACATCCTTCGGAACAGAAAAGTTATCCTTCCTTCTCTTTGGGAGAGTTATTTCATCTTTACCAGAGTTTCTCTTTTTGAGATTTGGCACTTGCTGTTCATTCATTAGCCCTAGTGCCACAGCACGCCTGAATTCCAGCAGTGGCAGTGCCCCATGTAGATCACTGAAAATGACGTAAGCATTGACAAAAGCAATTTCTATTGCTCCCCAGAAGAGACGGTGCCACCATTTCCTTGATCGCTTGTCAAGACCTTAAGTTGAACGTAATCTGTCTGCATGATCCACACCACCCATGTTTTTATTGTAATCACATACAATAACTGGACATGGTATAGTCATACTAGTTCCATCTTTCCGTTTTCTTGTCACTACGCTCTGTTCGGTGCTATGGAAGTTTGACGCAAAATACACTACTTTATTTTCCTTCCATTGAAATACTGTTAGTTCTAAAGATGACACTCTGTGATTTGATTTAGACATTTTTCTTTAGGTAAATTCCCTGGCAAACCTTTCCTGTTTTTTCTAATTGTTCCACAGGCAAATGTATTTACGGATTTCTGTGTGAGAAAATGTGGACAGAACAACTAGTGAGAGGTAACGCGTTGTTGCTACAATAAAGTGTTCGCACAACCTGACGGTACTAATAAGTCCGCCTTATATTTTCCACTTTATCTCATTCACTTGTAACGTAATGCTTCAAACTGTTATAAAAAAACAAAGAAGGTAAGTACGTACAATGAAAAACTCAACGGAAGTTTCGATAAATTGCGCACAAATTCAGGCAACACCATGGAAACAAGCACATACAATCTTCTGTTTTCACAGCAGCGCGCGAAAAACAATTTCAAGCTCTGACCGCCAGAGAGGTCTATGTATTGCACAACAACAACTATGAAACAGTAGAGCAGAGTTACTGTTACGTACCGACAGGCTCTCAGATCACGAAACTGCACCACGAGAAAATAATGAGAGTCAAAACTTACTGGTACTTTTAAGTACCGTCAGGCAACAAAGGGTTAAAGTAGTAAAGGAGTTTTGCTATTTAGGGAGTAAAATAACCGATGATGGTCGAAGTAGAGAGGATATAAAATGTAGACTGGCAATGGCAAGGAAAGCGTTTCTCAAGAAGAGAAATTTGTTAACATCGAGTATAGATTTAAGTGTCAGGAAGTCGTTTCTAAAAGTATTTGTATGGAGTGCAGCCATGTGTGGAAGTGAAACATGGACGATAAATAGTTTGGACAGGAAGAGAATAGAAGCTTTCGAAATGTGGTGCTACAGAAGAATGCTGAAGATTAGATGGGTAGAGCACATAACTAATGAGGAGGTATTGAATAGAATTGGGGAGAAGAGGAGTTTGTGGCACAACTTAACGATAAGAAGGGACCGGTTGCTAAGACATGTTCTGAGGCATCAAGGGATCACAAATTTAGCATTGGCTGGCAGTGTGGAGGGTAGAAATCGTAGAGGGAGACCAAGAGATGAATACACTAAGCAGATTCAGAAGGATGTAGGTTACAGTAGGTACTGGGAGATGAAGAAACTTGCACAGGATAGGGTAGCATGGAGAGCTGCATCAAACCAGTCTCAGGACTGAAGACCACCACAACAACAACAACAACAACAACAAAAACGTTCTTCTCAGTGCTCAACTATTACAGTATATATTCATCTGCTTACAAGAGCATACACTGACAAAAATTAATATTTTCTTATATCTCGCAGCAATGGCAGCTGTCGTCTCTTTTTTTAACAATAGAAGTACAAAAAAAAAAAAAAAAAAAAAAAAAAAAAAAAAAAAAAAAAAAAAAAAAAAAAAAAACATTGGGAAAGTCATGGAATATACAAGTGTGTTAAAAATCACGGAACGCTAACAAGCCAATGATGTTATTTACAATGCTGCGCTCTCGCAGATGAAAGCAATAATTCAGGTTATGAAGTGATACTATAATATACACAGGGAATTCAGAAAGTAAGTTATATGGGTGTCTCAGGAGGAATGTTCTATATACAGGATACAACAGGAATGATCATTCAAAGCAAAAATGTCTAGCAAATGTGGGTTCTAAAACGCATAATTTAAGAGCTATGAGCAGTTCTTCATCTTAGATACTGTGATCCAAATTTCTTCTGTTGCACGCTCTTTGCTTTCCATATTTTGGGACGTCTTATGGGCCAAAATAAGAAAAAAAAGTCAGGTAAAAATGGGCTGTAAAATCGATATCTTAAGAGTTACGAGCACTTGTTCAGTGAAGAGATGTGTTTAACAGAGAAGATGAACATGTGCTCACAGCTCTTACGGCACGCACTTTATAGCTCATGATTACTGGATTTTTTTTCCTTATTTTTCTCCATACTACCGCTTCTCAAAATATGGAAAGCAAAGAGCTTGCAGTAGAAGAGGTTCCTTTCACAGTATTAAAGATGAAGAAATGCTGACAGCTCATAAGTTATGCATTTTAGAGTCCACGTTTACTAAGACTTTCCTGCTTAGAATGAACATTCCTGTTATATCCCTGAATACTGACAATTTTCCCTGGAACAATCTGTATGTTGTCACATCCTAACAGCATTGCACAAAGAGTGGCACATTTTCATAAGCACGTACATGTTCTGAATACCTGCAAACACAGTTTAGCTGTGGTATGGATTAACAGGTGCTCATAGTGTGTGTTTGACATGGGGCAGCAACTGAGAAACCTACTCTAAAAGCTGAACTACATGGGACAATACAATTCTTGTGGGTAAAACATCTAAATGGCACACTGATTTATGGTGAAATTCTGGTCGCATATGGCCTAAATGCAATGTCATATCCAGTGTTAGTGGAATGGAGCCCACAATTTGATCAAAGCCATACAGACATGGGTGATGTTGATCGGGAAGCCCAGATCTTGAATCATACAATCTCCTCCTTTTTGGCAAGCTGAAAGAACATCAGGGAAAGAGAGTTTCTGATGATGAGGATCTTCACATAGTAGTTCTCAAATGGTTCTGTGATCAAGAAGTGGATATCTATTGTTAAGGAACCAAACAGTTGGTAGAACCTTTTGACTATTGTTTACAGAAACTTGTGACTATGCTGAGAATAATGTCATCTATCTGAGTGGTTTGAAGTGTATTTCAGAAGTTGATAAAATTTATTTGACCTGACATAAGAACGTGTCACTTACTTTTTGAAGTTCCCTCTTATAACAAGAACAAGAGCAGACTCAATATTGATCCCTGTGGTATACATATAGTGACTATTTCCCATTCTGAAAATGCTGTTTCATCATGCGCACACCCCGAGTTTCTTAAATCAACATTCTGCACCCTTCTAGTTAGGATGAAAACTAGTTACCATCAAGACCTCTGACTGTGTAACATTTGAGCTGCTTGTTAAAATTACTGTGGACTAAATGCTTTTGACAGGTTACAGAAAATAGCAGTAGGCAATATTTTGTCATTTAAATTGAGTGAACTGAAAAAATAGTGTGTTCTGTGGAGACATCATTTGTAAATCTAAATTGAGAATGGCTATGTATCTTATTTTAAAAGAACTGTGATATGGTTCTCAATATTCATCTTATTACCTTTCCTGTAAAGGGGTCTGACAACAGCATAAATCATTCTCTGAAATTTAAAACTTTCCCATCGTGTAGATTGTTTCACAAAATTTTGGACGAACTGCTGGATGTCAATAACTTCCTGCTATGACATTTTGGTGCAGATATTTCAAGCCATCTTCAAACATGTACCAACGAAAATACACTGAGCTCCCCTCTTTAAAACTGCACTGGCATATGTGCATCATACCCAGTTATCACTGTACATGCATTGCTACAGCACATGTGCATCTCATGCAAGTTTGGGCACTACTGTGAGTGCCCTCTGTGACAAAAACCCATCTCATCCACATCAGACTGTATTCACACGGTAAAATGCAGAATTATGCTGGCTACGCACATCATGAAGTTTATCTATAACAAGATTCCATGCATTATCTAACTGAAAACCACTGTCTCGATTGATGGGGTCCTCAGACAGTTGTTTTTCCACTGATTCATTGATAACAGAGCTTGAAGAGTTTGTAAGTATGAGGCGCAATTTTTGTTTAATTGTATTTCACCGAACGGTCCAGTACAAATACAGCATTATGCAATAGTGGATTTGCTCACTTGATGTTCCACGATGCCCTCTTAAACAGTGTGCGTTGCTTGACCTATTTATGACATGCCACACTTACACGGAATCTTATAAACACCTGCCTTGTGAAGCTCTAACTCATTAATTTCAGCAGGTGCGGAGTACTACAAACATGTACATGGCATAAGAGAATGAGGCTTTCAAGACAGCAGACCAACTGCCCTGTACTGAAAATGGTTCCATGAAAATAGGCAGAGTACTCAGAAAACGTAAGATTACATTGATCTTTCATTCTCTATCAAAAATCTCAGCACTTCTGGATTCAGTCAAAGATGACTTAGAGCTGTACAAGACAGATTCCATGTGAGTATGGCAAATTGTATAAAGGGCAAATGATAAACACTTTTCACGAGTGCATCACTGAACACCGGAGCATACTCGCCTCCTCCAAGCTAGCAAATCTACTGTCACAGAACACTACACATTTCTACTGGTCATTTGATGAAATAAAGACACAAAAATTTTGAACTTTCAAACCTTCTGAACACTATTATCAATGAACCATTGAAACAGAACTGTCTGAGGACCTTATCAGTCAGGATGACAGTTTCCAGTTACATGATGTATGGAATCCTGATATAGGAAAACTTGGTGTTCTGCAATTTTACCATGTGAAAACAATCAATCTGATACCAGAAAGCTGAGCTTTCATCACGGAGGACGCTCACAGCAGTGCACAGACTTACAACATATGTGCATGTGCTCTAGCAGTACATGCATAGTGACAACTGAGCATACCACATATGCAGTTTTAAACAGGGGAGCTCAGTGTACTTTCATCAGTACACACATGAAGATGACCTGAAGGCTGTGCAGTGAAATATAGTGGCAACAATGATCCTGTATTTTACCTGAAATTTGATGTTAACATTTTTGCAGTCTGTCTGAAAATACTTCCTACAATAGTGATGAGTTGCACATGTGAATAAAAAAATGCGTTTATATACAGAGCACAGTTTTAGTACTTGTGATATAGTCAACTCATTAAGAGTTTTTAATTTTGAGGAAGTTAACTACACTCTTAATTTCTTGTAGATCTTGGAGTTGTCATAATTCAACTTTATGTATGAAAAAATGCTTCTTACATATATTTTATTGCTTTATTCCATGGACTATCTGTACTAATCTTCTGAGTTAACTCAGTGTAGTGATTATTTAATATACTGGTTTTGATAATAGAGGCCTCACATTTTTAACTGATTTCCTGCTTTCTCTTTTTAACTACTGCCCATACAGATTTATTTTTACTTAATGAATCATTGGTTGGTTGGTTGGTTGGTTGGTTGGGGAAGGAGACCAGACAGCGTGGTCATCGGTCTCATTGGATTAGGGAAGGAAGTCGGCCGTGCCCTTCCAGAGGAACCAACCCGGCATTTGCCTGGAATGATTTAGGGAAATCACGGAAAACCTAAATCAGGATGGCCGGACGCGGGATTGAACCGTCGTCCTACCGAATGAGAGTCCAGTGTCTAACCACTGCGCCACCTCGCTCGGTTAATGAATCATTGATTCGAGATTTTACATACAGATTTTTTCAATTTTTAATCACTTTCCTTAAGGCAGCATAGTATTTCTCACAATATGAAATCAGTACTACTTCTATATTTGCCCTAACCTTTTCAAACAATTTCCTTTTCTTCACAAAATATTTTGATTCAATTCGTAAACCACGTTTTTCTGATATATTATTAGTAATGTACTTCATTGTTTTATTGGGAAAGCAGCTATTAAAGATTGATGGAAAACCATCTATAAATAGATTAAATTTTGAATTCACATTTGACCCATTATATAAAAACCTCCAGTTTGGCAAAGAGTTCTTGGGCTTCCAGCCGGGTGGTGGTGTCTTCAAACTGCAACGTTTCGACGAGTGACATACTCGTCATCTTCTGGTGAATGCGGATGCCGGTCCCTTTATATCTGCGGCGTGCCCCCCACCACCTGGCCGCAGGAGGCTGGATCCAGAGGAGCCGGTGGGTGGGGTGGAGGGGGAAGCGGGTGCACCATTCGTGTCTCCGTCAGAGCATTCCAGTCGCGTCTCGTGAGCTGGACGGTTCTTGGTGCGCTCCTGGCATATTGCAGCTAATGCTGGATTCCAGGCCGCGCTCACTTGATAACCTTCGTCCCTGTTCACAAGATTCTCATTGATCCGTATTTCTATTGATTCTTTAATGATGCTGTCCCCATAGCTCCCGGCTCAGCACAGCACCCTGGTGTTCTCGAAACCAAAGGTGTGGTTTTCTTTGATGCTATGTTCTGCTATAGCAGATTTCTCTATCTGTCCAAGTCGGACATGCCTAGTGTGTTCCTCACACCTTTTCGAGATGCAGCGCTGCATTTGTCCAATGTACTGTACACCACATTCGCAGGCAATGCTGTATATACCAGGTGTGTTGAGTTTGAGTGGGTCTTTAGCTGAGCCCAGCAGCTCTTTCGTCTTCGGTGGTGGTCGGAAGACGGTGTTTATGTTTGATTTTCTCAGTAGCCTCCTGATTTTGGCTGATATGGGCCCCAAATATGGAAGAAAGGTGAGTCTCTTGTTAACTTCCTCTTCCTCTTCTTCCTCTTCATGAAATTTGTCAGCCTGTCTCCTCTTGAAGGCCCTACCAATCTGTGTTTCACTGTACCAATTTTTCCGAAATACCTCTCTTAGGTGGTGTAATTCGTCTGAGAGGCTTTCTTTGTCACAAATGACACATGCCCTATGTACCAAGGTGGTCAGTACTGACTGGCATTGCACCGGATGGTGGCAGCTGGTTGCATGGAGGTACAGGTCTGTGTGCGTCTTCTTTCTGTATACTGAATGGCCCAGCGTGCCATCCGCTTTCTTCCTGATCAGTATGTCCAGGAATGGAATACAGCTGTTCTCTCCTACTTCCATCGTGAAGGTGATATTCTCATGTATGCCGTTTAGGTGGTCCATAAACTCCTCCAGTGCCTGCCTGCCATGCTGCCAAATCACGAAAGTGTCATCAAGTGTCAGCAGTTTGTAGTGCCACCTCCTCAAAGTGTTCCATATAAGATTCGCGATCCCTAGAGCAAGGGGACATCCCATGGCCACTCCATCCACTTGTTCATAATGCTCTCCATTGCACTTGAAGTAGGTGATCGTAAGTGCATATTCAAAGAGCTTCACTGTTTCAGGATTGAAGTGCTGATTAAGGAATGTCAAGGCGTCTTGTAGAGGTACTTTCGTGAACAAGGTGACGTCAAAGCTCACTAGTAGGTCATCTCTCTGTGTTAAGGTGTCCTTCAGTATTCTTACGAAATCTGCAGAGTTTTTCACGTGATGACTGCAGTGTCCCGCCAGTGGTTTTAATAGTGTCGCCAGGTATTTGGCCATTCCATAACTGTGCGAGTTGATAGTGTCCAGAATCGGCAGTAGAGAGGTATTTAGGAAAAACGGGTACAGTGAAACACGGATTGGTAGGGCCTTCAAGAGGAGACAGGCTGACAAATTTCAGGAAGAGGAAGAAGAGGAAGAGGAAGTTAACAAGAGACTCACCTTTCTTCCATATTTGGGGCCCATATCAGCCAAAATCGGGAGGCTACTGAGAAAATCAAACATAAATACTGTCTTCCGACCACTGCCGAAGACAAAAGAGATGCTGGGCTCAGCTAAAGACCCACTCAAACTCAACACACCTGGTATATACAGCATTGCCTGCGAATGTGGTGTACAGTACATTGGACAAACGCAGCGCTGCATCTCGAAAAGGTGTGAGGAACACACCAGGCATGTCCGACTTGGACAGATAGAGACATCTGCTATAGTGGAACATAGCATCAAAGAAAACCACACCTTTGATTTCGAGAACACCAGGGTGCTGTGCCGAGCCGGGAGCTATTGGGACAGCGTCATTAAAGAATCAATAGAAATACAGGTCCACGAGATTCTTGTGAACAGGGATGAAGGTTATAAACTGAGTGCGGCCTGGAATCCAGCATTAGCCGCAATACGCCAGGAACGCACCAAGAACCGTCCAGCTCACGAGACGCGACCGGAATGCTCTGACGGAGACACGAACGGTGCACCCACTTCCCCCTCCACCCCGCCCACCGGCTCCTCTGGATCCAGCCTCCTGCGGCCAGGTGGTGGGGGGCACGCCGCAGGTATAAAGGGACCAGCATCCGCAAAGTCTCGGCACTTCGCCAGAAGATGACGAGTATGTCACTCGCCAAACATCGCAGTTTGAAGACACCGCCACCCGGCTGGAAGCCCGAGAACTCTTCGCCAGCTGTATACACCGGGAAAGCATACATTCACAAACCTCCAGTATGTTTCCTGTAAGACTGCCTTGATAATTTCTGCTGTCTATTCAGTAAGTCCTCTAGGTGTTGTCCCTGATACCACTTCATTGAAATCAGATAACTTGATAAATATTAACTACAGAAAACATTTTTCACAATTTTTCCTTTCATTTTAATCTTCCAGAAAATTAATATTAAAATCTCCACAGGCTATCATTTGTTTTCTAAGAGATGTAATGAAGACTCACATTTTTACAACATTATTTGAAAGCTTCCCAGTGCGAATTCAGACATTGTAGCAATTATAAATGATTTTTCTGGTAGCAGCGATTCACATGTGCAGGCTTTCAATTGATGATCTAAGCAGGAACTACTGGTATCAACCGATTTGAAATCAGTTTAAGAAAACATGAGCTAGAGTCAGTGATACAGGGGGTCATTTAGAGATGGGCCAACACATCCGGAATGGAAAAGACGGGATTAGGAAATCAGCTTTGGCAGGAAGGGACCATCCCAGTGTTTACCTTAAGTAAATTAAGAAAGTCATGAAAAATCTAAATCTAGCTTATCATTTATCCCATAGCATGGAGTATATCATACAGATTACTGAGGAGGTAGAGAGTACACACGGTTGAAGAAAAGAAGGGAAAGAAGATCATTACAGAGCACAGGCTAAGACGCTACAAAAATGGGAAAGAAAATTGATCATGTACATTTCAAATGAATGAACACCCTGGCATTCTCCTTAATCAGTTTAGAGAAATCATTGACAACATTAACCTGGATAGCCAGAGGATTTCAATTTGCTCCTCATATTGTGGGTCCAATGACTTAACTGCTGTAGCACCTCGTTTAGTCTGGTTTGGAAAGTAACACAGAAATGTAAAATTGTTTCAAACTAATTGAAAACCTGGTGTTTAAAACAGAATCAGCACCTACTGGCACTCATGGTCGAAAACAGGTAACCTTCCAATTATTAGCACAGCACTGATAAGATGCAAATTCTGACACTTGGCATAAGGGGTTGATTCCTGCACAGTTGAACAAAATATAATCCAATTAGCTGATGAGTTAGAGAAATTATAACAAATGAAGATTTATCACAGTGCATTCTTTCATCAAAGATGTATCACCAATGTACATTTACTTATATTTTTCCCTTCTCTCTTGTTACTCCTTCTATCTCTAACTCCAATCTCTATGAGTTCAGTGTTTCACTTTTAACCCCAATTAAAATTAAAATTACACTGTATTCTATGACAAAAAGTTAGAGCATCATCTAATTCTTTTGTCAATTGTTTTGAAAATTCATTAAATTAGTTACATATTTTGTTTTCATGGCCCTTCCCATCACTAGAGCAAGAGCCTGAAAAGTGTGAGACAGACCTCGGAGATCAATGTAGTGGATCAACTGTAAGATCTCTCATCTCTCCATCAATATACATACTGCATGGTTTAAACTGTGGAGATATGCTGAAGGTGTGTAAAACTTACTTATTTCAAAATACTACAAAATTCTTAAGAGAGCTAGATGAGTAATTCTTTCTTTTTTCTTTTTCGACTGTAAGTGATATAATAATAGAAATGAACTATAATTTTGAAATAGAATTTTCTAATTATTCGGATAATATTGCATTCACAATTTTTTCTTTTTAATTTTGTGGTACATCATGACTTTTTTGTGGTTAAAAATCTCAACAACATTTTTGTCTCATGAGATTCATTTAAAATCCATTTTATTTGTTTCAGAGTGTGTTGCATTTTGCTGACATTTGCAGTGGTGTTGCCACATGTAATTCACTGATGATATTTTGACATAACTGCATTGCCAATTGCAATTTATTACTGACCCCTAAAGACATTTACCTCCAAACAGTGATGTGTAATCTAAATCACACATTTTTATACACTGGTTACAGTTCAAGTCACTACAATTACAGCCTAAATTGCAGTTATGCATTTGCTATGACTAGTTCAGGGGAACACTTTGAGTCACTGTTGTTCAGAGTCCAAACTAACAGAATTCTGGACAGCAGCACTTGTAAACTGATATTTTCCCGAGGTGAGATGCCTTTCACTACTTAAGGCTGTCACTGCAAAGTGCTTTAAGCATGAAAATTAATTCCATTACAGCTGAAACTCCAGGTAAATACTAGTCTTATATGTGTGTTAAAATACTGATTTACAATCAGTAATGTTGCTGTGACACACAGGGCTCACTACAGCTTTACTATATGTTGTGTGGCTACCCAATACCAAAAATTTCACGTTTCCACAAATTTTCTTGGACACCATCACAGAAACATCTGTCTTTATCTTGTTAAAAGATGAGTAATAGTAACTGTTTCTGTAGAGTGAATGGCAGAAAACATAACATAATGTGTGTGTGTGTGTGTGTGTGTGTGTGTGTGTGTGTGTGTAAGTGGATGAGCATCCAGACAATGGAAGAGAGTAATATTGACAGCAACATTCAGTACACTTCTGATTTTGAGCCATCCACACACACACACACACACACACACACACACACACACACTTTCTGATCAAAATGTATCTGGACACCACTCAGTGGACTTTAGCACGGGGTGTTGAACTCTGCTGACAAAATTTTCAGTGAAGTATCTGAATGTCTGTGGAGAAATGGCAGCCCATTCTTCCCCATGATATGAAACCAGAGAAGGTAGTGACGTTGGCATATGCATCTTCTGGGTCAACAGTAGAAGGGTCCTGAATGTTACTGTCAATATTACTCATTTTCCTTTGTCTGGACACTCATCCACTTGGTGACAGCAATGCTATTTTTTGTGACACTACTTCTTCAACAGCCACTTACGAACTCTTTATACAGTGACAAAGATTTTTTATAATGTCTTTCTGCTCAAGTATATGCCTTTCATACCGGAAGCCAAGCCCAAAAAATTTTGTTTCTTCATTATTTAATTGTTTGGTATTGTTTTACCCACAAGATAAGAATTTTATCATCATTCACTCCACAAAAATGGTTCAAATGGCTCTGAGCACTATGAGACTTAACATCTGTGGTGATCAGTCCCCTAGAACTTAGAACTACTTAAACCTAACTAACCTAAGGACATCACACACATCATTGACCGAGGCAGGATTCAAACTGCGACTGTAGCGGTCACGCAGTTCCAGACTGAAGCGCCTAGAACAGCACGGCCACACCAGCTGGCTATTCAGTCCACAGAATTTCAGTGAATCAGTCCTGTTTACTATGTTTCGGTTTCTTCATCAGTGTTATTCCCATTAATTTCTAATAGGCATCACCTTTTACATTACCCACCAAAACCGAGTGTGAATCATAATGGAACAGTGCTAACTTCTTAGGTAGTCTCTTAATGCACGTATTAGTCTGACAAAATATGCATTCCAACACACATTTAATTCTGTATAGTAGTATAAAATATTCTACTACTGATTTGAAAATTCTTTGTTAGGTATCAAGCGTCCTATTGAAAAGTTGATCACCTATACCAAATAATCAAACCAAAAAGTGGAAATGATTTACATTTTCTCAGTATCATTTAATCTATAAATCACTGCCTTAAAGAAGTGGAAATGAGACACATTCTGAATATCATTTCCTGTATCATTACACTACCATGTTGTTGTTGTTGTGGTCTTCAGTCCTGAGACTGGTTTGATGCAGCTCTCCATGTTACTCTATCCTGTGCAAGCTGCTTCATCTCCCAGACCTACTGCAACCTACACCCTTCTGAATCTGTTTAGTGTATTCAACTCTTGGTCTCCCTCTACGATTTTTACCCTCCACGCTGCCCTCCAATACTAAACTGGTGATCCCTTGATGCCTCAGCACACTTCCTATCAACCGATCCCTTCTTCTAGTCAAGTCGTGCCATAAACTCCTCCCCAATCCTATTCAATACCTCCTCATTAATTATGTGATCTACCCATCTAATCTTCAGCATTCTTCTGTAGCACCACATTTCGAAAGCTTCTACTCTCTTCTAGTCCAAACTATTTATCATCCATGTTTCACTTCCATACATGGCTACACTCCATACAAATACTTTCAGAAACAACTTCCTGACACTTAAATCTATACTCGATGTTAACAAATTTCTCTTCTTCAGAAACGATTTCCTTGCCATTGCCAGTCTACATTTTATATCCTCTCTACTTCGACCATCATCAGTTATTTTGCTTCCCAAATAGCAAAACTCCTTTACTACTTAAAGTGTCTCATTTCCTATTCTAATTCCCTCAGCATCACCCGACTTAATTCGACTACATTCCATTATCCTTGTTTTGCTTTTGCTGATGTTCATCTTATACCCTCCTTTCAAGACACTGTCCATTCCGTACAACTGCTCTTCCAAGTCCTTTGCTGTCTCTGACAGAGTTACAATGTCATCGGCGAACCTCAAAGTTTTTATTTCTTCTCCATGGATTTTAATTCCTACTCCAAATTTTTCTTTTGTTTTTTTTTTTACTGCTTGCTCCATATACAGATTGAATAACATTGGGGATAGGCTACAACCCTCTCTCACCTCCTTCCCAACCACTGCTTCCCTTTCATGCCCCTCGACTCTTATAACTGCCATCTGGTTTCTATACAAATTGTAAACAGCCTTTTGCACCCTGTATTTGACCCCTGCCACCCTCAGAATTTGAAAGAGAGTATTTCAGTCAACACTGTCAAAAGCTTCCTCTAAGTCTACAAATGCTTGAAACGTGGGTTTGCCTTTCTTTAATCTATCTTCTAAGATAAGTTGTAGGTACAGTACTGCCTCACGTGTTCCGATATTTCTACGGAATCCAAACTGATCTTCCCCAAGGTCGGCTTCTACCAGTTTTTCCATTCATCTGTAAAAAATTCGCGGTACTATTTTGCAGCCTTGACTTATTAAACTGATAGTACGGTAATTTTCACATCTGTCAACACCTGCTTTCTTTGGGATTGGAATTATTATATTCTTCTTGAAGTCTGACGGTATTTCGCCTGTCTCATACATCTTGCTCACCAGATGGTAGATTTTTGTCAGGGCTGGCTCTCCCAAGGCCGTCAGTAGTTCTAATGGAATGTTGTCTACTCCCGGGGCCTTGTTTCGACTCAGGTCTTTCAGTGCTCTGTCAAACTCTTCACGCAGTTATCATATCTCCCATTTCATCTTCATCTACATCCTCTTCCATTTCCATAATATTGTCCTCAAGAACATCGCCCTTGTATAAACCCTCTATATACTCCTTCCACCTCTCTGCTTTCCCTTCTTTGCTTAGAACTGGGTTTCCATCTGAGCTCTTGATATTCATACAACTGGTTCTCTTTTGTCCAACGGTCTCATTAATTTTCCTGTGGGCAGTAGGCAATCCATATTCACCTACTATGTTTCCTTCTCTCCCTTTTTCTACTATCGAATTCCAGTCACCCATGACTATTAAATTTTCGTCTCCCTTCACTATCTGAATAATTTCTTTTATCTCATCATACATTTCATCAATTTCTTCGTCGTCTGCAGAGCTAGTTGGCATATAAACTTGTACTACTGTAGTAGGCGTAGGCTTCGTGTCTATCTTGGCCACAATAATGCGTTCACTATGCTGTTTGTAGTAGCTTACCCGCACTCCTATTTTTTTATTCATTATTAAATCTACTCCTGCATTACCCCTATTCGATTTTGTATTTATAACCCTGTCTTCACCTGACCAAAAGTCTTGTACCTCCTGCCACTGAACTTCACTAATTCAGACTATATCTAACTTTAACCTATCCATTTCCCTTTTTAAATTTTCTAACCTACCTGTTCGATTAAGGGATCTGACATTCCATGCTCCAATCCATAGAACTCGAGTTTTCTTTCTCCTGATAACGACGTCCTCTTGAGTAGTCCCTGCCCGGCGATCCGAAGGGGGGACTATTTTACCTCCGGAATATTTTACCCAAAAGGACGCCATCATCATTTAACCACACAGTAAAGCTGCATGCCCTCAGGAAAAATTACAGCTGTAGTTTCCCCTTGCTTTCAGCTGTTCACAGTACCCGCACAGCCAGGCCTTTTTGGTTAGTGTTACAAGGTCAGATCAGTCAATCATCCAGACTGTTGACCCTGCAATTACTGAAAAGGCTGCTGCCTCTCTTCAGGAACCACACATTTGTCTGGCCTCTCTACAGATACCCCTTCATTGTGGTTGCACCCATGGTCATCACTGAGGTATGCAAGCCTCCCCATTAATGGCAAGGTCCATGATTCATTGGAGGGGGGGGGGGGGCGTTACCATAAGTAACATAAAGGAAAGGCAACCACTCATCTGTAATGGACTGATGTTCAGAACATAGAAAAACATAAGAACAAACAGTATTCACACTAGCTTTCAAGCTCTTGCTCTTTTTCTAGTGAAAGCACATACCGTCATACACACAACTTCACAGACACTCAAATGTATGTATGTATGTATGTATGAATACTCCTGCGCTGAGGCTGATCATCAATTATTGACAACAGTTGCCTGGGCTGATGGAGCTGGGGATAGGGTAGAGAAGGATGTACGAGGCAAGGAGAGTTAGTGGGCAGAGCAAGGCAGGTCTTTCAAAAAATGACAATGACTCAGTGGCTGCTCAACAAGGTGAAAGGATTTCAGAGAGTAAGGCATATGTTTGAAATTCCTTTTGTCTCACTGTGCAGCTCCTGAATCATCTCTCAAAAGACTTGCCTCAGTCTATCCCACTACTCCTCCTTGCTTCAAGTGCCCTTCTCTATCCCCTCCCCACCATATCACTCCAGGAAAACGGCTTTCAATAATGAATAATCAATCTCTCTCCAACTGTGAGAACATATGTTTAGCTGTCTGTTTGGGTGTGGTTGTGCGTACCTTTATTAGAAAAGAGCAAGAGGTTAAAAGGTATTGTAAATATTGTTTGCCATTGTGTGTTTCTATGTTCTTACACATCAGTCCACCATAGGTGAGTAGTTGCCTTTCCCTTATTTTATGCTCAGTTTCACACAGGAATTTTCATTACTGTTTTGCTACCTACCATAAGATAAACAAAAAGTTTTACAGTGTCATTTCCATGAGCCTAAGGTTTCTTGGCTTACCTGTAAGCGTGTGTGTGTGTGTGTGTGTGTGTGTGTGTGTGTGTGTCAATTCGAAATTTTCTATCATGCTATAAGAACATTTTCATTAAATTCTGATATGAAAGTGATACATACATCTGTTTCCAAAACTTTCAGCCAAGATGCAAGCAAGAAATTTATGAAATGTTCCAGAAAACCGGAACAGCACTGGATGAGGAAAAATTTGATGTATTATGGACAGAAGCATGCAAAATAGATAAAAATGAGAAAGTGTGTGTAGAAACATTCAAAAATGTACTTAACTCCAAAACTACAAAGAATTCATAGATTACATTACAACTTTATTCTATTACGAACTTAACATCTTTGTTAATATAATAATAATAAAAGTATACGTGTTGTGGCAGTAATAATCTTTGCTCCAGTATGTGCACACATTTCACTGATGACTTACATTGAAACATCTCCCTGAATATAAAATTGTAAAACAATTTGATCCACAACAACAAATTTTACACACTTCACAGTATCCACCACTGTTCCAGGCGTTCATCTACTATGTTTCTTCTTTTTTGCAGAAGTTTTTTGTTTCTTTGTACTGTCTGCAGTCTTTTTCCTTTTCTTTTTTTTAGGGTTTTTTGACTTCCTAGGTTCTTCCTCTGAAGATGATGACGAGTCTGGAAAATTAAATTTTAGTAAAATATTGCGCCTTCAGACAATAAAATACAGTGAAAGAGAAACTGAGCTAAACCCCTAAATAACAGCTCAGATAGCAGAATACATCGTATCTACATTTACATGGTTACTCCACAAGTCACAACCAAGTGCCTGGCAGAGCGTTCATCAAACCATCCTCAAGCTGTTTTCCCACTACTCCACTCTCAAACAGTGCACAGGAGAAATGAGCACTTAAATCTTTCTATGCAAGCTCTGATTTCTCTTATTTTATTATGATAATCATTTCTCCCTATGCACGTGGACGCCAACAAAATATATCTACATCTACATCTATGTGATTAGTCTGCTATTAACAATTAAATGCCTGGCAGAGGGTTCAAATAACCACCTGCAAGCTGTCTCTCTACCGTTCCACTCTCGAACAGCGCATGGGAAACACAAGCACTTAAAATTTTTCTGTGCGAGCCCTGATTTCTCTTATTTTATCGTGATGATCATTTCTCCCTAACTAAGTGGGTGCCGATAGAATGTTTTCGCAATCGTAGAGAAAACTGGTAATTCAAACTTCATGAGAAGACCCCATCACAACGAAAAATGCTTTTGTTTTAATGATTGCCACTTCAATTCACGTATCATGTCTGTGGCATTATATCCTCTATTTTGTGATAATACAAAACAAGCCGCCCTCCTTTGAACTTTTCCGATATCATCCATCAGCCCCACTTAATACAGATCCCACACTGCACAGCAATACTCCAGAATAGGGTGGACAAGTGTAGTGTAAGCAGTCTCTTTATTAGATCTGTTGGACCTTCTACGTGTTCTGCAAATGAATCACAGTCTTTGGTTTGCTCTACCCACATTATCTATGAGATCGTTCCAATTTAGGTAATTTGTAATTGTAATACCTTAGTATTTAGTTGAATTTACAGCCTCCAGATTTGCGTGACTTATCACTTAATCGAAATTTAGTGGATTTCTTTTAGTACTCATGTGAATAACTTCACACTTTTCTTTATTCAGGGTCAATTGCCACTTTTCATGCCATACAGATATCTTATCTAAATCATTTTGCAATTCATTTTGGTCATCTGATGACTTTACGAGACAGTAAATGACAGCATCATCTGCAAACACACTAAGAGGGTTAGAGGGTTACTCAGATTGTCTCCTATGTCGTTAATATGGATCAGGAATAATAGAGGGCCTATAACACTTCCTTCAGGAATGCCAGATATTACTTCTGTTTTACTCGATGACATTCCGTCTATTACTATGAACTGTGACCTTTCTGACAGGAAATCACGAATCCAGTCACACAACTGAGGTGATATTCCATAGGCACACAGTTTGGTTAGAAGACACTTGTGAGGAATGGTGTTGAGTCTTCTGAAAATCTAAAAATATGGAGTCATTTTGACATCCTCTGTCGATAGCAATCATTACTTCATGAGTATAAAGAGCTAGTTGTGTTCTGTAAGAATGATATTTTCTGAATCCGTGCTCACTATGCGTTAGTAAATCGTTTTCTTTGAGGTACTTCATAATGTTCCAATACAGCATATGTTCCAAAACCCTGCAGCAAATCGACATTAGTGATATGGGCCTGTAATTCAGCAGATTACTCCTATTTCCCTTTTCGTGTATAGGTGTGACTTGAGCACGTTTCCAGTCTTTAGGTATGGAACTTTCTGTGAGCAAGCAGTTGTATATAATTGCTAAATATGCAGCTATTGCATCTGCATACTCTGAAAGGAACCTGAATGGTATACCATCTGGACCAGAAGCCTTGCCTTTATTAAGTGATTTAAGCTGCTTTGCTACACTGAGGATATCTACTTCTATGTTTCTCATCTTCGCAGTTGTTCTTGATTGGAATTCGAGAATATTTACTTCGTTTCCTTTGGTGAAGGCGTTTCAGAAAAACGTGTTTAATAACTGAGTCGGGAGGTTGGTAAAACAATCCAATTAACAGTTTAGTCCGATTGTCAAGTATAACCTCTACCCATAATATTTCGCAGGAACTATCTACTTCAATTTCACTACAAGGCAAATTATTTCCGACAGCAATAAATACTCCACCACCAACTGTATTTAATCTACCGTTTCTGAACACTGTTAGATCATATGAAAAAATTTCAGCTGAACTTATATCCGGCTTTAGCCAGCTTTCTGTACCTATAACTATTTGAGTTTCAGTGCCATCTATTAAGGCTTGGAGCTCTGGTTCTTTCCCAACACACCTAGAACAATTTACAACTACAATACCAATCATTTCTACAACTATCTTACTGTGTTTTACCTGCCCCCTTGTAGACGGATGCCCTTTCTGTGGTTTCCTGAGACCCTCTAACCTAAAAAACCGCTCAGTCCCTTCCACACAACCCCCACTACCCATGTAGCCACTTCCTGTGTGTAGTTGACCCCGGACCTATTAAGCGGAACCCGGAAACCCACCACCCGATTGCACAAGTCAAGGAATCTACAGCCTACACGGTCACAGAACCATCTGAGCCTCCACTCGGCTCTGCACCAAAGGATCACAGTCTGTTCTGTCAACAATGCTGCAGGTGGTGAGCTCTGCCTTAATCTCGGAAGCAAGACTGGCAGTCTTTATCATTTTCGCTAGCTGCCCGACACCAGAGAGAATCTCCTTCGATCCAAAGCGACACACATCATTGGTACCGACATGGGCTACCACCTGCAGTTGGATGCACCCAGTACTCCTCATGGCATCTGGAAGCACCCTTTCCACATCCGGAATAACTCCCCCCTGTATGCACACAGAGTGCACACTGGCTTCCTTCTCGTCCTTGGGAGCCATGTTCCTAAGTGGCCCCATTATGTGCGTAATGTTGGAGCTCCCAACTACCAGCAAACCACCCTCTGTCAAGGCCCAGACCTTGTGGGCCAAGAAGCTTCCTCTGGAACAGGGTAGACGACTGCATCTGGCTCAGAAACTTCATCCACCACAGATAACGCCAGAAACCTGTTCATCAAACGAACCGGGGAGGCCCTACGATTGGCCCCATGGAAAGTCTTTCGCTGCCTGCCAGACTCTGGAATGGTCTCCCACTCGACCACGGGTGAGGGGTCAACCTCAGAGCAGGCAATACCTGTTCGTCAAACGAACCGGGGAGGCCCTACGATTGGCCCCATGGAAGGCTTTCGCTGCCTGCCAGACTCTGGAATGGTCTCCCACTCGACCACGGGTGAGGGTCAACCTCAGAGCAGACAATACCTGGGGCGGCCACAGCAGTGGATCAATCGGGGGACATGTGGGTTGCACCTGACGTCCCTCGCATCCCCATGTCCGACCCCCCACAGTGTGCCCCTTGGCAGCAGCCTCAAGCTGTGTGACGGAAACCAACACTGCCTGGAGCCGTGAGCGAAGAGTCACCAACTCAGCTCGCATCTGTAGACAGCAATCACAGTGCCTATCCATTTCTGAACTTGCTCCTGTTTGAAACTCGTAAAGATATGTAATAAACAGTGTACTCGTCTTATTAGCAGCAGGAACTCGCTGTGCTCTCCCACTGATGGTAAGCTGTTCTATGCAAAACATACGAAAGCCTGTACGATACGAAGGTCGATACAACGGTCGATAGCAACGGTGGTACTGTACACTAAGCTGTTTTTAAAATGAAAGGTTGCTCCTAGTAAGCATTCGGAGAAGGAAGCTGGAGATTGAAACTTCATGAGAACATCTTGCTGCAGTGAAAAACACCATTGTTTTAATGACTGTTACCCCAATATCCATACTATATCCATGGCACTCTCTCCCCTATTTTGCAATAATACAAAACGAGCTGCCCTTCTTTGAACTTTTTCGATGTCCTCCGTCAGTCTTTATCAGATGCGGATCCTGTATGGTGCAGCAATACTCCACAAAAGGACAGGCAATCGTAGTGTATACAGCCTCTTTAGTAAACCTGTTGCATTTTCTAATTGCTTTGCCAATAATTTACAGTTTTAGGTTTGCTTTCCTCACAACATTATCTATGTAATCATTCCAATATAAATTATTCATAACTGTAATACCTCAGTATTTAGTTGAATTCACAGCCTTTAGATTTGTGTGATTTATCATGAATTGAAATTCCATGGACTACTTTTCGTCTCATACAGATATCTTGTCTAAATCGTTTTGTAAATTGGCTTTTACCATCTGGTGACTTTATAAGAATGCAAATGGCAGCATCATCTGCGAACAGTCTAAGAGGGCTGCTCAGATTGTCTATTAAATACACTGAGCAGCCCAAGAATCTGTTACACCTGCCTAACATCATGTGGAGCCCTCATGAGCACGCAGAAGTGATGCAACATGATGTGGCGTAGACTCGACTAATATCTGAAGTAGTGCTGGAGGGAACTGTCACCATGAATCCTGTAGGCCTGTCCATAAATCCGTAGAGTGCAAGGGGGAGGAAATCTCTACTGAACAGCACGTTGCAAGACATCCCAGATATGCTCAATAATGTACATGTCTGGGGAGTTTGGTGGCCGGTGGAAGTGTTTTAACTCAGAAGAGTGTTCCTGGAGCCACTCTGTAGCAATTCTGGATGTGTGGGGTGTTGGTCGGAATGCACAATGGACATGAATGGATGAAGGTGACCAGACAGGATGCTTACATACGTGTCACCTGTCAGAGTCATATCAGAGGTCCCGTATAACTCCAACTGCACATGCCCCACACCATTACAAAGCCTCTACCAGCTTGAACATTCCCCTGCTGACTTGCAGGGTCCATGGATTCATGAGGTTGTATCCATAACCGCACGTCAATCCACTCGATACAATTTGAAATGAGACTCGTCTGACCAGGCAACTTGTTTTCAGTCATTAACAGTCAAACATCGGTGTTGACGGGCCAATCAAGGTGTAAAGCATTAGGTCATGCAGTCATCAAGGGTACACGAGTGGGCCTTCAGCTCTGTTGGCCGTATCGATGATATTTTGTTGAACGGTTCTCATGCTGACGCTTATTGATGGCCCAGCATTGAAATCTGCAGCAGTTTGCAGAAGGATTGCGCTTCTGTCATGTTGAATGATTCTCTTCAGTCATCGTTGGTCCCGTTTTTGCTGGATCTTTTTCTAGCCACAACGATGTTTAAGATTTGATGTTTTACTGGATTCCTGATACTCAAGGTACACTCATGAAATGGTCGCACGGGAAAATTCCCAATTCATCGCTACCTTGGAGATGCTGTGTCCATCACTCATGCACCGACTATAACACATTCAAACTCACTTAAACCTTGATAACTTGCCACTGAAGCAGCAGTAACTGATGTAACAACTGTGGCGGACATTTATTGTTTTATGTAGGCATTGCTGACTGCAGCACCTTATTCTGCCTGTTTACATATCTCTATATTTGAATATGCATGCCAATACCAGTTTCTTTGGTGCTTCAGTGTACTTTACGAAGATCAGAAACAGCAGAGGGCCAACAACAATTCCTTGGGCAATGCCAGATAGTACTTCTGTTTTACCCTACAACTTTGTGTCAATTACTTTTAATTGTGACATATCTATTTATTCAAATTTGTAAAATGAAATAGAATTATTTTTTGTTGGTAAAAAGATATGAGCCCAATCCAAAAGTTAGTTTGTTATGACAAATATACAATAAGCAATACTATTTTATGTAAATGGTGAATGTTTAAGACAGATAAGATTTTTCTTGGGCTAATTTCACTCACAATCTGACAGAAGTCTACTATGCAAACCAGTCCTCATACTAATACTGAAATAATTTATTTGCTCTTTGGGATGAACACCACTTTCAAGAAGTTGAATACATACACTAAAATCCTCTCCGGCAACTTACAACTGAATCAGCAGAATTTGTACCACTTTGAATTTAACACTGTAGACTTTGAATTAAGACTGTAGTCAACCTTCAAAATTAACAGTGCTGTTGATCAATAGCAGCTTTAGGGCCATAGTTGAAGCACATGTTTCATTTGTTATGCTGCTTTTGAAAAGTTAGCATTAATTTCTCCCATAGAAATGTATTCTGTGGAGTTTTTGTTCAGTTTTAGTTCCGACTACAACTGCTCCAAGTGAATTGCAGTTTAAGTGTGGTGATGTTCTTAAAAAGCCAAGACACATGGTATACATTTCCGTGGTTGGAAGCATGATGAAATTTGCTACCTGCTCACTCTTCCCTTCCTCAAATTCATCCAACCAGTTGGGCAAACTGGTGCCACCGTTCCCCGTCTCACCCTTCCAAGTTCTTTCAATTAAATCTGAGTGCAACCTAAATTGTAAATACTTTATCTGCAAATGTAAGATGACCTCTCAATTAAACTATTACACAACTTACAATGGGTTGGTTGGGTTGTTTGGGAGAAGAGACCAAACGGCGAGGTCATCTGTCTCATCGGATTATGGGAGGATGGGGAAGGAAGTAGGCCATGTCCTTTCAAAGGAACCATCCCAGCATGTGCCTGGAGCAATTTAGGGAAACCGCGGAAAACCTAAATCAGGATGGCCGGATGTGGGATTGAATCATCGTCCTCCCGAATGCGATACAATGGGTTGACCTCAGGAACAATGGTTTAACTTGTGAATTTAAGATGAACTTCATATGACTAATTCGAGAAAATACCTCATATTATAGTAAGATAAATATGATAATTAATGACCACAAAAGTAAAATTAGAGAAATACATATTTATATTGAAACAAAACAGTATTCTTACATGCACATCACGTAGTCTCTGTCACACACCATGGATAAGAGATGCAGACACAGATGCAGAAGCAAATTTAGCATATTTCCACTACTTTGTATCAAATTATGATACATGTTCAAACAGACTGTTTCAAAATATCATGCAACAACCTTTAATGTGCTTAGGTGTCAATGTCAGATGGACCTACACACAAATCTTGAAACAGACTGCTTTTGAGTGAGTTTTGGGATTTTAAGATTATTGGTGTCCTTACTAAATGTAGTATTATGAAAAGGATACATTGCTACTTACTACAGGGTGTCCAGAAAAGGGCTCCCTGATTTCAAAATTAAATATCTCGAAAACAAAGATCGATAGAGGAATGCGGTAAACGGTATGTTTATTGTGAAAGCTGTAAGAAGTTTATACAGCAGTTTGAAATAATAGTTACAAAAGCTGCTAACAGATTTGCTGTACGCTGTACAGCTCATATCAGCATACATAAGTGAAATAATCGTATGAAAACAATCTTTGCAAACAATCACATCACAATGATTTCAAAATGTTCACCATTGGCAGTACAGAGGTGGCGCAAACAAAGAATGAAATTCGCCATCACATTTCATAGTGTCTCAACCGAAATGGATTCACATGCCACAGAGATCGCCGATTCAAGCTCATCCAGCATGGCGGGATGCTTCGGGTACACCATGACTTTCACTGTGCCCCACAAAAAAAAGTCACAGGGAGTCAAATGCGGCGAATACGGAGGCCAATCAACGCCTGCAGCAGTACATTTGGGATATTCCAATGCGATGACTCGATTCCCGAAATATTCCTCATGAAAGCGAAACATTTGTTCGGTCCGATGTGGTCGGGCTCCATCTTGCATAAACCATTCAGTACCTGGTCGATCCTCTAAAGCTTGCTGTGTGGCGACAAATTGTTCGTAACATGCACCAGTGACCGTTTCTCGAATCAAAAAAGGGCCAATAATGCCTCTGCTGCATACTGCAGGCCACACAGTAACTTTAGGAGAATACAGGGGTTTCACTTCAAACCAATATGGCTTTTCGGAACCCCAAAATTGCCAGTTCTGCTTATTCACGTATCCATTAAGGTGGAAGTGTGCTTCAACTGTAAACCAGATACAGCCAACATCAAATCCTTCACTATCAATCATTGCGAGCATCTGATTAGCAAAGGCAAACCTTTGTTGCACAGCTTGTACGGGTATGGCCTGGTGCATTTGAATTTTGAATGGAAACGTGTAGGTTCTTTCTCAGCATTTTCTGCGTGCTGGAACGCTTCAAACCAGTCTCAGATGCAATTCTACGGATGGATGACATTGGATTTTGCTGAATAATTCCAGAAACTGTGGCGATATTTTCAGGCGTAACTGCAGTTTGCTTGCGGCCAACATGCCCCACTAGATCATCAGTTACGCTGCCTGTTCGTTGAAATTTTGCGAAGAGTGTACGAATGGTTTTCGCATCGGGTCCTTTTGGAACATTAAATTGTGCTTGGAAACTTCGCCTTGTTGCCGTAGGACTCTCTTCTAACCAGTGGTACTCTAGCACCAGAAAAACGCGTTGTTCAATGGAGTACATGGCTTTAATCTCTTCCTTCGGTACACTAACCTCCTTTCACGTTTCAATAGTGGAACTGATCGCTCTGGGCTTCGGATCACTATTTATACTAGGCATTATGTATGGCGATTACAGCGCCATCTGTTAGCAGCTTTTGTAACTATTATTTCAAACTGCTGTATAAACTTCTTACAGCTTTCATAATAAACATACCATTTACTGCATTCCTCTATCGATCTTTGTTTTCGAGATATTTAATTTTGAAATCAGAGAGTCCTTTTCTGGACACCACAAGATGACATGTTGAGTTGCAAACAGGCCCAATGAACAGACTGTTACACACAAGCTTTCAGCCAAAGCCTTCTTCAAAAAAGAAAAAAATGCACACAAATTGACATACGCAAGAACACCTCTCATACACTTGACCACTATCTCTGGCGACTCTGGCCAGACTGCAACAAAAACACATCAGAGTGGAATAACAGTCCAGAGCCAGGGCACAGAAAGGCGAGTGATAGCAGTTTACAGGTGGGAGAAGAGGAATCAGAACTGCCTGGCAGAGCATGCAAGGACTAGAGGTGGCAGGACAGAGCTGCCAGGCACAGTGTTGGGAGGTTATGGGGGACGGAGGGGTCAAAACAGAGAGTGGAAAGGAGAGGAGCAGAGGAGGAGGAATACCAGTGGGTGCATTGTCAAAGAGCAGTGCACAATGATGGTAGAGAAAGTGAATTTCGAGGAGGTGACAGGACATATAGAGGAGGAACAGTTGGGTGAAGGGTGTGGATACAGTAGTTACTATAGGTTGAGGCCACGATGATTTTGGGACCAGAGAAGTTTTAAGGATAACTCCCATCTGCAGAGTTCAGAAAAGCTGGTGGTAGAGGAGAGGATGCTGATGGCCCCTGTTGTGAATCAATCACTGAAATCAAGCACATTATGTACAGCTGCATGTTGTGCTACAGGGCGGTCCACTTTGTCTTGGCCACACAGTTTAGCAGTGGCCATTCATCGTGGTAGACGGCTGGTTGGTAGTCACACCAATATAAATAGCGGAGCAGTGTTTGCAGTAGAGCTGTTTTATAATATGGCTGCTCTCACAGGTGGCTTGACCTCTGATGAGGCAGGATAAGCTCATGACAGGACTGGATAGGAAGTGCTGGGTGAATGGATTGGACAGGTCTTGCACTTGGACCTTCCACTGGATATGATTCCTCTGACAAGGTGTGGGAGTGAAATAAGGATGGACTAGGGTGTTGTGGAGATTGGGTGGGTGACGGAACACCAATTTAGGAGGGGTGGGAAGGGTCTTGGGTAGGAGGTCCCTCATTTTAGGGCATGATGATAGATAATTGAGGCCCTGATGAAGGATGTGGTTCAGCTGTTCCAGTCCAGGGTGGTATTGGGTGGTGAAGGGTGCGCTCCTTTGTGGCTGGTTCTTGGAGGCAGTGGGAGGACTGGGGGTGTGCAGCGATATGGCATTGGAAATCTGTTTGTGGACTAGGTAACACAGCCTCTCAATGCTGTGGCTGGCAGCCCTGTCCTGCCATCTCTAATCCCTGCATGCTTCACCATGCAGAGCCAATTCCTCTTACCCCATCCGTAACCTGATATCCCTCCTCCTTCCCTGCCCCATTCTGGATTGTTGCTACTGTTTGACCCATTTCTGTTGCAGTCCGGCCAAAGTCGCCAGAAATAGCATCATACATTTGTGTGTGGTGTGCTTGCTTGTATCAATGTGTGTGCTTTTTTTAATTATTATTATGTAGAAGGTTCGTATGTGACAGTCTTTCTGTCGCACCTGTCTGAAACTCGTCATGTCATCTATATGGTGAGTATCAATCTATCCTTTTCATAATATTGATATTCCAACCTGGACTTCCCATGGTGAAATGTAGTCTGAGTTGAAAATGTCAAAACACATAAAATTTCAAAAAGCGTAAACTCAGTTAAAATCACTCTCTCCCTTGCTGACCCACAATCATATTCAAATTAATGTACGTTACTGCACAATCTAGTAAAGCTGATTTGTGGTCAAACACAGAAATCTGTGTCAGACCTATCAGTTACAAAACAAATAAAATTTGAAAAAACATCTGGATGAGTCGGCTGCATATTAAGAAACACACAATAATTTACGGAGAAAATCAGACACATCATAAAATCTTAAAGGTCGTAACATATTAATCTGTCATCTTCTCAAATAGATGATGGATCCGCAGATAAACATTATATATTAGAGGGAAAAATGTCAAGGTCAAGCTGCAGCTTATTATCCCTCACTCCCCATCACGCTTCGCCCCAGATAGTTGGTACATTGTAACATTAATTTCCCCGCATTTCTATGTACCTTAGTACTCATGCTGTGACACCACCTACCCCATCATTTACAAGTAGAGAAATTCCTCTCCGGTGTTCTGGACAATTTTATCTGGCGGGTAAACCCATTTTACAGGCTGAAGGGTACTGGAGAAAGTCTGAAGAGATGAAAAAATTCTAAACATTAATATATCTAATGTGCCCCAATGTCCTTCACATTCGGTACAGTTCTGTATCAAGTATAATAAATTCATACGGTAGATGGATCTCGTCGACATGTTCAGTGAACACCAGATGGCAACAAAGAGACTCCACTCATTAAATCCATTTAATTTCATCACATTTCATGGCACAGTGTTAGTACTGGGTTTGGATTGAAATTTGTCTCACAGAGCCACTAAGTGTTGCTTTGTGTGGATCTCAAATGCCTTCATTGCATGCATATGACTCATAAAGTCAGTCCAATGACAAGTCCAGGAAAGTTTAGTATGCCAGGTATTCTCATATGGCTGGGAACCTATAAACCTGAAGTGCCATGAGAAGTTCCTGTCAGATGGTAAGAGACAGCTTCCCACCTTCAGCACAGAAGCTGTGGATGGGGCTGGTGTTGTACGCATAGTAGTTATGTCTCATCCCCTCATGGTGAATAGAGTTAAAGTGAAGCTCCCAGAAGACATGGTCAGAAGTCAATGTCACTTCATACATATACACACGTCAGCATGTATATAAATGATTAGATTAGCAAATTCTCTGTAACAAGTAGAACTGTCATCAGAGCGCATTAGTGTTATTCATGTTTAGTGTTGTTAGCAGGCTTGGAAGCATTTTTGAAGAGGCAAAATTGGGCCACTGCCATATCCGAATGTTCTATAAATCTGGATATTGCACAGTTCAACTGCCTGGCCACATGGTGATCCATAATGATGTGCCTTTCAAACTCTGTAAGGTGCTGATAATGCTGTCTCATATGAGTATGTGACATATCTGCTTCCTTCACAGAGGCCTGGTAGCAACTGTTTGAGGATCTGTAACCAAATAACCTCTCTACCTCCCTTCCCCCATTTTGGCAATGTCCCTAGAAACATTAGTGGCGGGGACTACAACAGTACAATTAATAAGTTTAAAATGTGGGTTCCTGAAAAATAAAAGAACAGAGGTCACCCTGTGCCAGACTTTCAGCTGTCCCGTTGGTATCCTAACACAATTTTTGTTTCACTACTGTAATGGAACCATTTTGTTGGTGATGTTTCTGTTTACCTTTTGCCTTTTCTCTTAATTGAAATGAGGAGTTTTTGGTAGTTAGCAAAGGAGTCAGGGGACATTTTGAGTCTCTCAAACAGACTTTAACACCCATATTTTTGGTCACCACTTCCTCAAATATTTCCGTGGGCATGAATAGCCATGGATGATCAGATGTTTTTCATCTCTTTTACCTAAGATTTTTGTTTGTGACTCCATGTTTTCCTTTAACTGTCATGGTTGAGTCATATATTCTGATAAGAAGGTGGGCTGTTCACCGCTGTTACCTACAAACTTATTTGTCTACCTATGTGAATGAGTGGCTAAGTGGGTAAATGTCATATTAAAAACCTGAATTCCTGTGTTTGATCCTCACTGAGTTCTGTCATTTTTTTTACTGTTGCTTATCACTTCTTTAATTTGTGGCAGTTATTTACTAATGTAAAAAAATTTAAGTTGCACTGTAGTTCAGAGTTCACAACTAAGTGTAATACAGCCATGTTAACAATTTGTAACAGGAGATACGTTCTTCAGTGTAAGGACACCTAATCATGTAATCATGCTCCTCTTTATCTGCAGTTTGCTCGACAACATCACACTTCTGTTGTACACCATTCATCCCACTCTCATTGGAGCCTTTTTCCAGCATTTAATAGTAACATTTATAAAACATCAATAAAATGCAATGCGAGAACTTCTTGTCTCCAGAGATAGTGTATTCCAGAAAAAATTCACAAATTGAAGAAATTCTGGGAACAGTGGGTCACAAGTAGGAAGAACAATTTTGAAGGGGGGCGGCAGCACTTCTGGAAATCGCGTGCGCGCGCACGCGCGCGCGCACACACACACACACACACACACACACACACTGTTTATAGCACAAATTCACTTCACTTTTTTTTAACACATCTCCAACATTCAGAATATTTCTCCCACAGTTACACTAGTTACATTCAAAAAGCAACCATGCAGCATGTGAGAGAGAAAACAAACTGTACTAGTATCTTCAATCATATCCTACTTGTGAGAGATGGTACAAGGTGTGAGTGAGTGTGTGTGTGTGTGTGTGTGTGTGTGTGTGTGTGTTTGGGTTAGGGGTGTTCAACATCAAGGTTATCAGTGCTCATATGCAGATCAATAGAAACGAAAGTGACTAAAATGTAGAAAATGCAATACAACTAAATGGCAAACTGAGATAGGACTGCACTCACTCTCTCCCAATCTCACCTATGATCCACAGAATCACATAAGCTCACGACATGGAAAACAATGCCACAAATTCTGAGATGTGTGAAAACTGTCAACTAAAATACAATTAAGGCTACAGAAAAACTAAAAGAGATTCAGAGCAATATGTGGCCCACTGATTACTTACCAAAAACATATATGAGCTAGCCACCCGGATGACACATTAAAAACAGCACCCTAAAATTTCGAGCTGCTGCCCTTTGGTCCAAAAATAAAACAGTCTAGTAAACTGTGGCAACCTGCAATCTGTAAGCCACAAACACAACACATTGGAGGGCCCTCTCACCAGATCAAAAAGCCCTATGTCATAGAGCTGTGGCCTATGTGAAGATGAGTAAGGTGGTTCTCATCAACCCTGCATGGCCAGAAGGAGGTACACCATGGCCTCATTGTAGAGTTAATGGGACACAGCTTATCAACAGTCACTTCCAGTCTTCCCATAGTCACATGACTCTCTATCTCAAAAGTGAGGTAAGAGTAAGCAAGGGGACAGCACAATGAACTAATTGAGAATGTGAAATGACTCCTTGACTGCTATATTCACTATATCTGCTGGGTACAGTCATTGTAGTGAGTGACTCATGGAATCAAAACAGACAAGGAATTCAGTACTCTAATTGGGGAGCAAAATAACTGATGATGGTCGAAGTAGAGAGGGTATAAAATGTAGACTGGCAATGGCAAGGAAAGCGTTTCTGAAGAAGAAAAATTTGTTAACATCGACTACAGATTTAAATGTCAGGAAGTCGTTTCTGAAAGTATCTGTATGGAGCGCAGCCATGTATGGAAGTGAAATGTGGATGATAAATAGCTTAGACAAGAGGAGAATAGAAGCTTTCGAAATGTGGTGCTACAGAAGAATCCTGAAGATAGATCAGATAACTAATGAGGAGGTATTGAATAGAATTGGGGAGAAGAGGAGCTTGTGGCACAACTTGACTAGAAGAAGAGATCGGTTGGTAGGACATGTTCTGAGACATCGAGGGATCACCAATTTAGTATTGGAGGGCCATGTGGAGGGTAAAAATCGTAGAGGGAGACCAAGAGATGAATACACTAAGCAGATTCAGAAGGATGTAGGCTGCAGTAGGTACTGGGAGATGAAGAAGCTTGCACAGGATGGAGTAGCATGGAGAGCTGCATCAAACCAGTCTCAGGACTGAAGACCACAACAACAACAACCACATCTCATCTGCTCCAGTGCCTGCAGAATTGCGTATAATTCTGTGTTGAAAACATTAAAGCTTTGAGGCAGTCAGATCTTGAGAATACAATTGGGGAAAACAAGAAAGCAACCAATGGAGCCCCCTGTTTCGACCCATCCATAAATAAGCTACAGAGCTGTGGTATTCGGTTAAAATGTCATAAAACATATGCAGGAGTGCAATCTCTCCTGTACTGCACTAAATCTAAAATCACTCTGGGCCTCTGTGGTGTTGGTGTTGTGATTGCTCCACAAAAAACGACTCCAGAACATGCTGCATGTAGATCCCAAACAGCTTTGTTGCTTCTGGAGGATTGGAGAAAAGGCTTTCCTGAGATGGATGAGCAACAGTATGGTGTGCAGGTGAATTGGAGCAGTGAGGAACTTACAAACCTGATGCACCATGAGGAGCTGCCGCCAGCTGGGGAGTGATGGTTCCCCAGGCTCAGTAAACAGACTGGGTGGGGCTGGTCCTGTAAGCACCGGTGGGCAACCTAATTCCCTCATGGTAGATAAAAGGGCCTTGCTGATCTATATAGTGTGCACCCATAGTCTAGCCGCTACCACATGAAAGGCCGATAAAACTTCCCTGTCTGCTCCTCATGACCTAAGACTAGACACTTTAAGACATTCAGGGCCTTCTGAGATCTGGCTTTCATGTCTCTCACTGTTTGGAGACACCCCTGTTTCAGCACTGCTGTTACTGGGAAACAACTGTGTTTACCAGAAGTCCTCCTGATGGCCTCCCGTATTTTTGTAGAACATGTGGAATGGTTGATAAAGTCCAGGAATGCTTGCTATGACCTTTTCTTCCTCTTGTTAATTACGCATCGTACCTTGGCTTTTGTGACTCAAAAGGCTGTGAGGTTGTCTGCTGTTGGGAGATATTTAAACTGTCAGAGAGCCGCATGCTTGTCTCATCTTGTTGAACAGCACTCATCGGTCTACCCAAGTGAGCTGAGGACTTTGGATAGATAAGTCAGCAGCATGATGGATCACTTGTGTGATGTGGTCCACCCTTTTCTGGACACTCTCATAATATTCAAACACAGCCAGGTGACTGAGTAGGATCCAGTTAGCCCGTCTGACCATCCAAAGGTCATCAGTTGCTTCCCACTGAGTTGAGTCTGTAGGATCTGGAGAGCAGAAAGAGAAGTTGATGGCTGTGGACGACGCATTAACAGCTGAGAAATGAGTGGTACCACCTGTGTAACTGACTGCACAGTTCCTGATATATTACAAAGTTCTCTAAGACTTGACTGCTAGGGCAAGTACAGTTCAAGCCCCAATATACATTATGGGCATTGAAATAACCCAGTAGAAGAAATGATTAGGGGAGCTGTTCTTTAAGATCTACGAGAGCCTCACTGTCTATCACAACCTGCAGAGGTAAGTACAATGAGCAGATAATGATGATCTGACCCACATGAACTGCAATGGCTATGGCTTGTAGGTCAGTAACCAAGGAAAGAGCAGAGGAGTGGTGCATGTCATTGACAAACACAGCAACCCCTCCCTTGGCCTGTTCCCCAGTCAGGTCATCCTTTCGATGGAAGCTACAGCCTCATAGTACAGGGGCATCAGACACTTTAAAATGTGTTTCCTTCAAACACACACCCAAGGGACATTCCTGTGCTAGAGGTTCAGTCCTCCATACGTGTCCTGAACACACTTATGTTACACTGCAGTATGGGAGCCATTTATCATGGGGGATGCACTTTCACCCTGTCTTTCCATCAAGGAGGGGGCCCGTAATGGGTCGAGGCTTGGTGTTCGGAAGAGACGAGCTGCTGATTCTTTGTCTTTGATTTTTTGCCCTGGGAAGGCTTTGGAGCCACAACCATGGCTATGGTTAATGGCAGCACTGGACAGCAGACCAGACTGAGCTGTCAAAGAGGCAGGAAACCACAGAACAGCAGCAACCACAGATTATTCTGATGTTCTGAGAGGAGGTATAGGCATGGGTATTAGTGCTGACAGTAGAAATCTCCATTTGTGTAGCAGCATCAATTTCTGGACTGGCTGTTTTATAACAGAAGCAAACGAGGCAGTGAATGTGAGTGGCTGCATGGCCTTGCAGATCTTCCTGGCTTCACTATATGGGATGTACTTTGTCGTTTTTATCCCTTGGATCTTCCTTTCTTTAAGGAAGATACTGCACCCCTATGCCATATCCTCAGAGCAGCAGTTGACACACACTGGAGGAGTGTCACAAGCTTTTCTTCCATTACAACCAAGAGAATTGTGACCAAAGTGCTGGTATTTAAACAGTGCTTTGCATAGGGAAACCCGCACACCTAGGTGAAGGACGCCGCAGTCAACAAGCTCTGAAGTTTCATGCTGTTACATGTAAGTATAAATGAGTCTGATTTGATCCAACCACCATCCACCTTTTTCATGAGGTCTCTACTATCTTCGCAATCCCATCGGTCAACAAAAAGGGAAACAAGTTTAATCTTTTCGACTATCAACAATAAACTAAACATTAAAAACAGCTGAAAATGCAAACATACATCAGGAACATGGCTACCACCACAATTAAAAAATAGAATAAAGAAAATATTTGCAAATCAATTTATAAAGCCCATGAAATTAAAAAAAATCCTATTACTTTTTTATCATGCCACATAATATATCTGTCCGCAGCTTGTGGTCTTGCGGTCGTGTTCCCAGTGGGGTCAGGGAATTTCACCTGCCTCGAGATGACTGGGTGTTCGTGTTGTCCTCATCATTTCATCTTCATAAGGAAAGTGGCGAGGTCAGACTGAGCAAAGGTTGCGAGTTTGTACAGGCGCTGATAACCACACTGTTGAGCGCCCCTCAAATCAAACATCATCATAATCATCATATATACCTCAACATATGCCAACGATCTACTGTACAATCTGAAGAAATATCACAACTATCAAATGATGGGGACAGTGAACAGCGGACATGTACATAAGAAAAAAGAGCAGACAATGCGTAGTATTCCCACAAGTCCGTCGAAACAGCAAACACTCTCACTCTCACTCTCACTCTCACTCTCACTCTCACTCTCACTCTCACTCTCACTCTCCCTCTCTCTCTCTCTCTCTCTCTCTCTCTCTCTCTCACACACACACACACACACACACACACACACACACACACACACACAGAGAGAGAGAGAGAGAGAGAGAGAGAGAGAGAGAGAGGGAGGGGGGGGGGGGGGGGGTCTATTTTTCCCTAATGTTTCTTCCACCTGGCAATCTTTCTTACAATAATCCTCTTACATATGTATAAGACCAACCTTTTCATAAGACACAATGGCCTTCATCTGGATTCATCCATTAATATTTTTGTGTATAGGTGTGGAAAGTACGGATGGAATGAAGATAATTTTGAGTCATTGAAAGACACCCATACAAGACTGAAAACTTATGAAAATCAGTTCTATGATAGAGCAGCAGAAATAGTTTAGTATTCCAATGTTTCTCGACTAGCAGGGAACCCATATATCTGACGTGCCATGATAAGCTTCTGTCAGATGGTAAGAGCCCACCCAGAAACTGTGAATGGGGCTTGTGCTGTGAGCAGTAGTAGTTATCTCTAATCTCCTCACTGTAAAAAGTGTTGACAATCTCAAAATACCAATGCCTGATTTAAAAAAAAAAAAGAGAAGCACCCAGAGGACATGGTCAGATGACAACATGAGAGCATGCATACCTGTCATCATGGAATGACCATGTCTGACTTCTGCAAGGTAGCACCATTTCATTGTGCTCCAAGCACATCATAACCCCCTCACTAGTTGAGCGTTACCTGACTGTAGCTAGAACATAGCCCCCTCACATCTGGGCCTGCCATCGGAGAACAAATAATGGACTCCCTGCAACATTCTGTGTCATCCTCCATTGCTGGTCAGAGACTAGCAGCAGCCGGACTAGGGCCTAGGCTGGCATCCATTAATTGTTGTGTACAGATGTGACTCACACAACTAGAAAAATCCATGATGAACAGACTATGGAAAGTCCTGATGGACTGTAAACAATGAGGAGTGAAGGTAACAACTCATCAAATAGTTCGAGTCATTGAAAGGCGCGCGCACGCACGCACGCACACACACACACACACACACACACCCACACCCACACCCACACCCACACACACACACACACACACACACACACACACACACCACCTCCGGCCTCACCGCACACATAAACATGTGTATCAACAATTTAACACCTCTCTGTTAATTGCTTAGTTGTTACCTTTATTCCAAAATTATTTAAAATCTAAGATGAATTACATAGCTCTTCTTTGAACCTCCATGTTATGTGTTATTAATTCAGTTGGATGTGGTTTCTAACCTTAAAATCATACAAAAGAATGGGTAAGATGAGAGATACGAAAACGTCAACTTTGCACGAGAGTTACATAACCGTTCCAATGCAGCAACCTATATACTTTAGAAATAATTATTGTTTTAGTCTATAGTTGCAATTCCTTTTTGATTTATTTTGTCTACTGCCTACCAGTTTCAGTACACAGTACCATTCTCAGGCCATCCCCTGGCACATAGTTGTAATGCTCACTTCCCAAGCAACTGTGCAAAGAAAATGTGGCTATAGGCTAAAGCATAACTCTGGAGCCTGCAATTTGATGAATGTTCACAAATGAGTCATACTAAATTTACATAGCCTTTAAAGTGCTATAGTTACTTCCTTGGCTTTTTGTAATATATTCCAGGAAAACAGGTTTAAAGTCTTTTATGGGTGAGAGGAGAGTTTGGTTTCTTTTTTTAACTTTATCTAACATTATGAATTATTCAGCAATAAAATTATTCTTTATTCTTGATTAAAATGTTTTATTTCATAATAAAAGTAATCAAGCATCACACTACATCTTTCTTCATAGTATTTATATTTGGCCCTTATTCAACCAAGAAACGAACACTGAGGGAAAAAATCTAAGAAGAAGCAAATAATGATACTACACATCCAAAGTTCTCCTTTCCTTGCACAAAGCTAATGGCTGCACACACAATGTGAACTTAGCTAGCTTTACTGAGTGACAGCAAAGGAGGATTCCTCCATTTGGAGGACACTCAAAGCCATTAAAGCATACTCATACATGTATGTGTGCACAAAACGTCTCATCATCAGCACTTTATAGAACATACACGTGTATATTCACAAAATTGGCTCAAGTGTCCTGGTGAAATTCAGGGTTTGACAACCTACCTTTTTTGTTACCATTTTCACACGCTTACAACTGCCTTTAGGTGCTTACTATCTTTTTGTTGGGTGTTATTTTTAAGTATCATTACAATTACAATTTAAATTACTACAGATGTGAAAATGTAGGTATTTCACTGCAGAGCTGACATTTACCACAGATTGTGCAATGAAAATAATTAAAATATATTTGGCTGTTCTTGTGTATCATTGCACTTGCTTGAACTGAGTCAGCCCCTAATCTTTATGTGAAGTAGTAAATTATCTAGCATTTTGCAATAATTTTCTATGATTATCATCTCTCTGAATGTAACGATGTTATCTCTCAATAACATCATAAATACCATGAGTATTTAGGGCCTAACAGAGAACTTACAGAATTCAAAAATTTTTGTAACCTTGATGTAGGGCAGTCATTATATATGAGTTTATGTATGAAAAACACAATACATATTTATAAAGGACCTAGTAAGGTTTCATGGATCATAATATATATATTAATTTTAAAATGGTAAATTTCCTTTATAGTTTGAATACTGTCTGCTACATAATCATTGAGTATTGTTTACCTGACGATGTATTGGACGAACTGCTTTCTGAGGAATCTGATGTGCTTGAACTGCTATCAGAGGAACTGAGTGCCTTCATCAAAGCAGGTAGCATGGAAACTTTTGGTTGAGATTTTAGATGTTCCCGCAGCTCATCTCTGCAGGAAGAAGAAAAACTGTAATCCCACAGCCCACACATCAGAGACTGAGTAAAATAATTAAATGGTACACTTACGTTAGGCCACCCAAACCAATCGAGGTGAAGAAATTTATTGCAAACCTCGTGTTTTTTGGATTATCACGAGGAAACAATCCATCAAAAGCTATCTGCATTGTGCTGAAAATAAAGAACCATAAGTCTTAAAACACACAACCACCAAACAATTTTTAATGATTGACTAACTGTAACAGATGTCATCAAATATTACCTATCTCTCTGTCTCATTAAATGTTTTACATTTCAAGATCTTGCAGTCTGTTGGTGCACCAACTGGTATTTTATTTCTTTAATGCTCAAAATTACCCTTTGTTTAGTGCTCAAAATATAATCTATTAAATTATTTAGTCACAATATGCTAAAAACAAACTAATTTTTCATTGTGAAACAATGACAAAGTCAACAAAGGAAATGTAAAAAGTGACAAGCAAATTTCATTGCTGTGATTCAGTGATTTATGTGGCACCCAACAACTGATTTAATGGAGATTCAGGATGTGAGACCATAAATTGTAACATTCCAACCCATAATGTTACATATCAACTGGAAGGATGAAAGTGTTACTTACAACTGAACTACTGAAAAAATTAAATGAAGTACTCGGTCAACTTTTATATGTGACTTCAAATAATTTATCTCTAGTAATCAAATGTAAAAATACCACGTATAATAAGTATTGCAGTAAGATTTTGGAATATATATACTGTGTTTGAATGTTATGAATTATCTCAAAGAAAGAAATCTATTGACACAGCCAGCATGAATTCCTAATTCCAAAAACATCATTCATGTGCAACACAACTAGCTCTTTATTTCTGGAAGGAATCTCAACTTGATTCCATTTTTCTAGATTTCCAGAGGGCTTTTGATACCATTCTTCACCGGCGGCTTCTAATTAAATTGTGTTCCTATGGAGTACTGTCTCAGTCATGCAACTGCATTTGTGACTTCCTGTCAAAAAGGTCACAGATCGCAGTAACTGACCGAAGGTCATAGAGAAAAAAAGAAGTTTATCCGGCATTCCGCAAGTAAGTGTTATAGGCTCTCTCCTGTTCATGATTTATATAAATGATTTAGGAGTCAATCTGAGCAACCCTCTTATACTGTTTGCAGATGTGTTCTGTCATTTACTATAAAGAAGTCTTCAGCTGATCAAAACAGTTTACAAAATGATACATATGCGAAGTGTGATAACTGACTAAAATAATGGAAATTGTGAGGTCTTCCACATGAGTACTAAAAGGAGTCCATTAAATTTTGGTTACAGGGTACATCATACACATCTAAAGGCTGTCAATTCAACTAAACACCTAAGGATTACAATTCTGAACAACTTACATCAGAACAAGATTACGAAAAGGAAAGTTGTTACTCACCATATACAGGAGATACTGAGTCACAGATAGGCACAACAAAAAAGACTGTTCCAAATAAAGCTTTCAGTCTGTAAAGCCTTCATCAAAAATAGACCACACACACACACCCACACACACACACACACACATGACTGCATCTAAGGCAACTGTAGCCACACTGAAGGCCTTACAGGCCGAAAGCTTTATTGGGAACAATCTTCTTGTTGTGCCTATCTGCGCCTCAGCATCTCCACTATATGGTGAGTAGCAACTTTCCTTTTCATAATATAGTTACATTCCATCCAGGATTTTCCATTGTTTCTCATCGGAACAAATGCATTTTTCGTTGCAGTGAGATCTTTTCATGAACTTTCAATCACCAACTTCCTCTTCTGAATGCAAAAACATCTTGTTGATGCCAACCTACTTAAGGAAAAACAAACATCGTAATAAAATAAGAGAAATCAAAGCCTGCATAGAAAGATTCAAGTGTTAGTTTTTACCATTTGCTGTTTAAGAATGGAATGGTAGAGAAATAGTGTGAAAATGGTTCAACAAACCCTCTGCCAGGCATATAAGTACGAATTGCAAAGTTTCCATGTAGATGTAGATGTCATATCCCCTCCCACACTATGCCATCACTACACTATCGGCTTAATGTTACAACATAGTTATCAAGGTAGTTGAGTCAAATGAAGCAATAAATCTTTTTTGATAGAAGGAGCTGTGGCTTCAACCCATATATATATATATATATATATATATATATATATATATATATATATATATATTAAAAATTAAATTTCCATTAAATTATTCTTGTTATTGAAGGCCTAAAGAAAGTAACGTTAACGATTTTGTTATATTATCTGTCCATAACTAGTGCTGGCAAAGTGGTTTGCATACAAAAATGAGAGCTCAGAAACATACTAATAGGATTTAACAATTTTCCTCTCAATATGACATTTGGGAGATAACACTCTTGTCCTTCCGCTCCATCACATTTCCTCTTATTTTACTTTCCTCAAAAATCTGAATAATACATCCCACTACATACAAAAATGTGGGAATTTAAGGAGATGGGACCTGGATAAACTGAAAGAACCAGAGGTTGTAGAGAGTTTCAGGGAGAGCATAAGGGAACAATTGACAGAAATGGGGGAAAGAAATACAGTAGAAGAAGAATGGGTAGCTTTGAGGAATGAAATAGTGAAGGCAGCAGAGGATCAAGTAGATAAAAAGATGAGGGCTAGTAGAAATCCTTGGGTAACAGAAGAAATATTGAATTTAATTGATGAAAGGAGAAAATATAAAAATGCAGTAAATGAAGCAAGCAAAAAGGAATACAAACGTCTCAAAAATGAGATTGACAGGAAGTGCAAAATGGTTACCAGGGATGGCTAGAGGACAAATGTAAGGATGTAGAGGCATATCTCACTAGGGGTCAGATAGATACTGCCTACAGGAAAATTAAAGAGACCTTTGGAGAAAAGAGAGGCACTTGTATGAATATCAAGAGCTCAGATGGAAACCCTGTTCTAAGAAAAGAAGGGAAAGCAGAAAGGTGGAAGGAGTATATAGAGGGTCTACACAAGGGCGATGCACTTGAGGGCAATATTTTGGAAATGGAAAAGGACGTAGATGAAGATGAAATGGGAGATAATATACTGCGTGAAGAGTTCGACAGAGCACTGAAAGACCTGAGTCGAAACAAAGCCCCAGGAGTAGACAACATTCCATTAGAGCTACTGACAGCCTTGGGAGAGCCAGTCCTGACAAAACTACCATCTGGTGAGCAAGATGTATGAGACAGGCAAAATACCCTCAGACTTCAAGAAGAATATAATAATTCCAAAGAAAGCAGGTGTTGACAGATGCGAAAATCACCGAACTCTCAGTTTAATAAGTCACAGCTGCAAAACACTAACGCGAATTCTTTACAGACGAATGAAAAAACTGGTAGAAGCCGACCTCGGGAAAGATCAGTTTGCATTCCGTAGAAATATCGGAACACGTGAGGCAATACTGACCCTACGATTTATCTTAGAAGCTAGATTAAGGAAAGGCAAAACTACGTTTCTAGCACTTGTAGACTTAGAGAAAGCTTTTGACAATGTTGACTGGAATACTCTCTTTCAAATTCTGAAGGTGGCAGGGGTCAAATACAGGGAGCGAAAAGCTATTTACAATTTGTACAGGAAACAAAAGAAAAATTCGGAGTAGGTATTAAAATCCATGGAGAAGAAATAAAAACTTTGAGGTTCACCGATGACATTGTAATTCTGTCAGAGACAGCAAAGGACTTGGAAGAGCAGTTGAACGGAATGGACAGTGTCTTGAAAGGAGGATACAAGATGAATATCAACAAAAGCAAAACGAGGATAATGGAATATAGTCGAATTAAGTCAGGTGATGTGCTGAGGGAATTAGATTAGGAAATGAGACACTTAAAGGAGTAAAGGAGTTTTGCTATTTGGGGAGCAAAATAACTGATGATGGTCGAAGTAGAGAGGATATAAAATGTAGACAGGCAATGGCAAGGAAAGCGTTTCTGAAGAAGAGAAATTTGTTAACATCGAGTATAGATTTAAGTGTCAGGAAGTCGTTTCTGAAAGTATTTGTATGGAGTGTAGCCATGTATGGAAGTGAAACATGGATGATAAATATTTTGGACAAGAAGAGAATAGAATCTTTTGAAATGTGATGCTACAGAAGAATGCTGAAGGTTAGATGGGTAGATCACATAACTAATGAGGAAGTGTTGAATAGGATTGGGGAGAAGAGAAGTTTGTGGCACAACTTGACTAGAAGAAGGGATTGGTTGGTAGGACATGTTCTGAGGCATCAAGGGATCACCAGTTTAGTATTGGAGGGCATTGTGGAGGGTAAAAATCGTAGAGGGAGACCAATAAACGAATACACTAAGCAGATTCAGAAGGATGTAGGTTGCAGTAGGTACTGGGAGATGAAGAAGCTTGCACAGGATAGAGTAGCATGGAGAGCTGCATCAAACCAGTCTCAGGACTGAAGACAACAACAACAACAACAACAACAACAACATACATATGTTGTGAACTATTTTCTTTTAGACCATTCAGATAACTGCAGTTGTCAATGTTCCTAATGTGCAATGAACCCTTCATGCATAGAATCTTTTACTGATGAACATGTTCCCATTCTTTGAGAATGTCTTGTATTTCTAGCAATTATACCAAAAAATGTGTGGCAGGACAGTCCTGCTGTGTATCCACTAGGCTCCTGGACGACTTTTCCAACTTAATCCCAGAATTCAACTCTTTGCTCTCTTTTGTGAGGTGAAGAAATTACTGATTCTGGAAGCAGAATTTTCTATAGTCTGTCTATTAAATTTGTTCATAAAACATACTTTGTGAAACAGTATGGTTTACACAGCTATTTTTCAAAAGGAGTCATGCTGTGTATGTTTGATTCAAACTGATAAACTAAAATATCATGATGTAATGAAGTTCTTTGTTTTCTATGGTTCAGTGCCAATGAGAATTCATACATCATTGATGAAAGTTTAAAGGAATCTGCTTCTCCATGTGGCCATACATCTGTAGAGTATTATCCAAATGAAGGCTTCAATAAGTTTTTACAAGAGTTGAAAAACTACATTTTTTTCTCATAGCTAACTCCTTCTATTCCCTGTAGAGCAAAATCCATTTCATTGTGTTATAGGGATGTAATTCACTGCAATGAATGGAATAGGACAGCTTCCTTCTACGAGGGTTATTCCAAAAGTAAGGTCCGATTCGCCGTAACTATTGAAATTTGGCGCCAATGACAAAACACGCATGCGCGCCGACTCCCGGCAAGCCTTGCGCGTCAAACGCCGCCATTCGCTTTGTTACTGTTGCTGAGTGTAGTTCACAGTGTCACTTTACAATGTTTAAGACAATTGATCAGCCCACCGATTGTGAAGTAAGGGCAGTGATACGGTTTTTGTCTGCAAGAAACAATTCAGCGGCGGAAATCCATCGGCAGATTACTGAAGTGTACGATCCTAACATAATGAGCGACAGTAAAGTGCGCAAGTGGGTGCGAGCTTTTAATGAAGGACGGGATAATGTGCACGATGAACCACGGTGTGGCCGACCATCAGTGATTTCAGACGATTTGGTCAATGCGGTTGACAAAAAAATTCGTGAAGATCGCCGATTCACTATTACAGACGTAGACATGCATTTTCCGAATGTGAGTAGAACAACTTTGTACAGAATTGTGTCTGAACATTTGAAGTTTCACAAATTGTGTGCCCGTTGGGTTCCCAGGCTGCTTACTGAGCCCCAACGAATGAAAAGAATGGCTTTTGCTCTTGATTTTTTGGAGCGATATCATAAGGAAGGTGACAGTCTTTTAGACAATGTTGTCACAGGGGATGAGACATGGGTTTCTCACATCACTCCAGAGTCTAAACGTCAGTCAATGCAATGGCGTCACACGTCATCGCCAGTCAAGGTCAAGGCAAAGCAGACAATCTCAACACGTAAGGTTATGGCGACTGTGTTCTGGGATAGACGTGGAGTATTGTTAGTCGACTTTATGGAGAGAGGAACAACAATTAATAAAGCCGCCTACTGCGCTACCCTGACTAAACTTCGACGTGCAATCCAGAATAAGCGACGTGGTCTTTTGTCGTCTGGAATCTTGTTGTTGCATGACAATGCCAGACCCCACACTGCAAATGAAACGCAAGCTCTGATCAAGAAATTTGGATGGGAACAGATGGACCATCCTCCTTACAGTCCGGACCTGGCGCCAAGTGATTTCCACCTGTTCCGTTACTTAAAGGAGTTTCTCGGCGGCAAGCGCTTCGACACAGATGATGAAGTGAAAGAAGCAGTTAAGGACTGGTTATCGTCACAGGCGGCCGATTTCTATAACATGGGCATTCAAAAGCTTGTTGAACGATGTGACAAATGTTTAAATAAGTATGGAAGTTATGTAGAAAAATAGATAAAGATGTAAGGAATGTAAATAAAACAATTGTTTTGAAAAAACATTTTAGTTTTGATTTTTTTTTTATAACCGGACCTTACTTTTGGAATAACCCTCGTATTATTACAATTGAAGCTCATTGGTGCAGATACAGAAGTGCAAAAGATAGCCATGTAAGATTTTGGTTTCTCAACTTACTACAGGAAAATGCTAATTTGTTTTATACTAATACACCATGGCAGACGGCTTACTCTTTCTCGCCTGTCATTAAGAGCTGTTATATACATTCGTTGTTTTGTGTTCATTATTATTCTTATTGTTTTCAGAATCATTTTCTATTTTATTTATGTTTTTAAAATCTGATTTGGTTAATGTGAAAAACACATAGTTGCACAGTGATTTGGAGCCCATGTTAAAATGTAGGACCCTTTACAATTGGCTGTGTAAGTCAGTTCAAAGATTTGAAGAAGGTAATGGCATAAAACCTCCAATGAACAATGTCTAGCAAATCACTGTGGTGTTCAAATCACTTTGTGTATTCTATAACATAACATCATTTGAAAAACATGATCAGTGATCAAATGTACATGAAACAGCAGATGATACAGATATATCTGAGGAAAGAGAAAATTCTTCTCGTTAACTGCCTTGTAAAGGATAACACTAATGCAAATACCAATCAGGTCTTCTGGATGAACTGTATGAAAAATGCGCAAGGAAGTCTGGATCCAAAATAAAGACAATATCTTTCACTAAAGCAAATGTACTTTGATCATGGGATAATTAAGAAATTTTTAGTGTGAATTGTTAGAACATCCATCCTCCTTATACAATGCAGGCATTTGATGCCTTTGACATCTTGTCGCCTTTGGAAGTGGAGAAGGGCAAGGCACCACCAACCTCTTCAACACCACCAGACATGTAGATGCCTCCCCCTGATTCGATATTATTATCTTCATCTATATTCTCAATATTTTCAGCCATACCGACTGACTCTGTTGGGGTAGGAGTGTCTTGTATCTTACCCAGATAACGACCCCGATTTCATCACAGAAGATATCAATGTTATCGAGTCAAAGAGGTTGTAGGGCCCAGCAGTTCAGGATAGATGGTGTTTCATGCAAATCACCATATCCTACCACCTAAATGCCAAACTACTTTCATAAGCAGCAGGCAGGAGCTCCACAGTCATATCATTTGCTAAATGAAGACTATAAAAAAATCATCCTGGCAACACACTGTTGGAACGAAGCTGCCTGCTACTGTATCAGACAATGCATTGCTATATGGACTATTTATTGATGCACTGATAATTACTTTGCAGGGACTTATGGACTTTCTGCCATGAATCAGAGGTTCAGACAGTTTTGCGACCATGTTGGCTGCAGATTCCTTGACTTGCACCATAGGGTGGTGGGGTTTCGGGTTCCGCTGAATAGGTCAGGAGTTCACTACACTCAGCTGGCGGCTACACGGGTAGCAGAGGCTGTGTGGCATGGACTGGGCGGTTTTTTAGGTTAGAAGGCCTCGGGAAAGTACGGGGTGGGCTGCAATCTCAAAGGGTGCATGGCAAATACAGGACATGCTTGGATCAAGGAACAGTTGGAATTGTAGTTATAAATTGTTGTAGTTGTGCTGGGAAAGTCCCTGAGCTACAAGCGCTAATAGAAAGCACAGAAGCTGAAATCGTTGTAGGTACAGAAAGCTGGCTAAAGCCTGAAATAAGTTCTGCAGAAATTTGTACGAAGTCTCAGACGGTTTTCAGGAAAGACAGATTAGGCAGAATTGGTGGTGGAGTGTTTGTGTCTGTCAGTAGTGGTTTATCTTGTAGTGAAGTCGAAGTAGATACTCCGTGGGTGGAGGTTATACTTAACAGCCGAACTAAGTTAATAATTGGCTCCTTCTACCGACCCCCAGACTCTGATGATATAGCTGCTGAACAGTTCACAGAAAATCTAAGTCTCGTAACAAATAAATACCCCACTCATACGGTTATAGTTGGTGGGGACTTCAACCTTCCCTCGATATGTTGACAAAAATACTTATTCAAAACCGGTGGTAGGCAGAAAACATCTTCCGAGATTGTCCTAAATGCTTTCTCCAAAAATTATTTCGAGCAGTTAGTCCACGAACCCACGCGAATTGTAAATGGTTGCGAAAACACATTTGACCTCTTAGCCACAAACAATCCAGAGCTAATAGAGAGCATCATGACTGATACAGGGATTAGTGATCCCAAGGTCGTTGTAGCTAGGCTCAATGCCGTTTCTTCCAAATCCACCAGAAACAAACGCAAAATAATTTTATTTAAAAAAGCGGATAAAGTGTCACTAGAAGCCTTCCTCAGAGACAATCTCCATTCCTTCCGAACTGACTATGCAAATGTAGACGAAATGTGGCTCAAATTCAAAAATATAGTAGCAACAGCAATTGAGAGATTCATACCTCATAAATCGGTAAGAGATGGAACTGGTCCCCCATGGTACACAAAACAGGTCCGAACGCTGTTGCAGAGGCAACGGAAAAAGCATGCAACGTTCAGAAGAACGCGAAATCCCGAAGATTGGCTAAAATTTACAGACGCGCGAAATTTGGCACGAACTTCAATGCGCGATGCCTATAATAGGTTCCACAATGAAACATTATCTCGAAATTTGGTAGAAAATCCGAAGAAATTCTGGTCATATGTAAAGTACACAAGCGGCAAGACGCAGTCAATACCATCGCTGCGCAGTGCCGATGGTACTGTTACTGACAACTGTGCCACTAAAGCGGAGTTATTGAACGCAGTTTTCCGAAATTCCTTCACCAGGGAAGACGAATGGAATATTCCAGAATTTGAAACACGAACAGCTGCTAGCATGAGTTTCTTAGAAGTAGATACCTTAGGGGTTGCGAAGCAACTCAAATCGCTTGATACGGGCAAGTCTTCAGGTCCAGATTGTATACCGATTAGGTTCCTTTCAGATTACGCTGATACAATAGCTCCCTACTTAGCAATCATATACAACCGCTCGCTCACCGATAGATCTGTACCTACAGATTGGAAAATTGCGCAGGTCGCACCAGTGTTTAAGAAGGGTAGTAGGAGTAATCCATCGAACTACAGACCTATATCATTGACGTCGGTTTGCAGTTGGGTTTTGGAGCATATACTGTATTCAAACATTATGAATCACCTCGAAGGGAACGATCTACTGATACGTAATCAGCATGGTTTCAGTAAACATCGTTCTTGTGCAACGCAGCTAGCTCTTTATTTGCACGAAGTAATGGCCGCTATCATCAGGGGGTCTCAGGTTGATTTTGTATTTCTGGATTTTCGGAATGCTTTTGACACCGTTCCTCACAAGTGACTTCTAATCAAGCTGCGGGCCTATGGGGTATCGTCTCAGTTGTGCAACTGGATTCGTGATTTCCTGTCAGGAAGGTCGCAGTTCGTAGTAATAGATGGCAAATCATCGAGTAAAACTGAAGTGATATCAGGTGTTCCCCTGGGAAGCGTCCTGGGACCTCTGCTGTTCCTGATCAATATAAATGACCTCGGTGACAATCTGAGCAGTTCTCTTAGGTTATTTGCAGATGATGCTGTAATTTACTGTCTAGTAAGGTCACTCGAAGACCAGTATCAGTTGCAAAGTGATTTAGAAAAGATTGCTGTATGGTGTGGCAGGTGGCAGTTGACGCTAAATAACGGAAAGTGTGAGATGATTCACATGAGTTCCAAAAGAAATCCGTTGGAATTCGATTACTCGATAAATAGTACAATACTCAAGGCTGTCAATTCAACCAAGTACCTGGGTGTTAAAATTACGAACAACTTCAGTTGGAAAGACCACATAGATAATATTGTGGTGAATGCGAGCCAAAGGTTGCGTTTCACTGGCAGGACACTTAGAAGATGCAGCAAGTCCACTAAAGAGACAGCTTACACTACACTCGTTCGTCCTCTGTTAGAATATTGCTGCGCGGTGTGGGATCCTTACCAGGTGGGATTGACGGAGGACATCGAAAGAGTGCAAAAAAGGGCAGCTCGTTTTGTATTATCACATAATAGGGGAGAGAGTGTGGCAGCTATGATGAGTTGGGATGGAAGTCATTAAGGCAAAGACGTTTTTCGTCGCGGCGAGATCTATTTACGAAATTTCAGTCGCCAACTTTCTCTCCCGAATGCGAAAAAATTTTGTTGAGCCCAACCTACATAGGTAGGAATGATCATCAAACTAAAATATGAGAAATCAGAGCTCGAACAGAAAGGTTTAGGTGTTTGTTTTCCCGCGCGCTGTTCGGGACTGGAATGGTAGAGAGATAGTATGATTGTGGTTCGATGAACCCTCTGCCAAGCTCTTAAATGTGAATTGCAGAGTAGTCATTTAGATGTAGATGTAGATGTAGATCAAGTTTATTCACTCACACTGACCCAGCTTGTTAAGGATTTTGTAAACTGTAACTCTTCTGCGGTTGTTTTTATCACATATTAATACAAGCTGTGCACATTCACAGGAACCAAATGAGCATGTAGAAAACTTTCCTTCTCCTTACATTTTCTACAACTTACTGGGAGATTATGAAGTCCAACAAGGTATAAAACTGATGCAAGGTATCTTGGCATTCATCTCACCCAGAAATAGAAATTCATGATACATACACAGCTAGTAAGCATAAGGGCCCTTGTAGTCTGATGTGAGTGCAAGGCAGTATATTAGTATCTTGTTTTTACGCATTCAGAACCATTCAAACTGATGCCCTGCTCACCACTGTCGGAATTCATCCTCTAGATTTAATTATTAGACAAAGGGCATACATGCCTTCAAAGAAGAATTCAAGAGAAAAATAGAAAAAAACGGGAAAAGAGACATCTCGTTTTAAAACAGTTCCTTTAGATAAGGAGAAAAGTTTTAAAAACAGCAATATCTCGAGGAGATGTCGTGTAAGTGGACAGCACTTGAGTATGTTGTTACAACTACAGTTTCGCATAGAATTATCATACTCAAACCACTGGCACTGCAATCTATATGATTCATCTTTACGAACAATACCCCTGTGATCGACCAAATAAGGCCTTATCCAGTAAGTTTATGGCCAGCAAAACTTTAACCTTTATGTACCTGTTTCCATTTTTTACAGCCCTCTTCTGATATTTTCAAAAACATAATCCTTTCTTTTTTTTGGGAGGGGGGCGGGGGGATGGCGCAAACTACAAACTTATCCCAACTTACCCAACATCAAAGTCACTAAATACACTTGAATCCTCCAACTTAGACTGTAAGTTGTCACCAGCTTTGCTGTATCAAATCCTCAATGAGTAAATGCTGTAGTTGTGTTTACAGCACCAATTTAAGCAGGCTGTTAAATAATAACTAGATGGCACAATTGTGCCACATTTTCTTCATTTATCTGTTAAAGCTGCTATGTCATGAATTAAAATTATTTATTATATTCACTGAGACCGTATTTTCGATATTTTTTTAATGCCTATATAGCATGATTTTATAAAAGCCATTCAAAATCAATTAAAATATGATGAACAATAAAATTTGTAGAATTACAATGTTGTGCTGACAAAATGATCAGCAACTGTATTCGATCTTATTATTAGTTTTTCCATCTCACTTGTAATGACAATTTGGACTAACAGCAAGACCATAAAACATTTCTAACTATTAATCACCAACCCAAATTGTCAATGCAACTGAGACGGAAAAATAATAATTTTAAAAGAGTCTGCATTTAATTAAAATAAATGGCTGATTTAAAAGTGAAAACTAATTTTGGGAGCAAATAAATTTTCAGATTCAAAACAACTTTGTGTTGCTACTTGTCAGTAGCCACCAGCAGTAATCACCCAAAGAGGAGCGGTTTCCTTGATGTAATATTGTGGGATTTACAATACCTGATCTGGGAGTATACCCAAGAACTGTGTATTCCACAGCATCATTGAAAAAGCCTGATGTGTCACTACTATATGTCTGTTACTACAGGTATTTTAACTGATTGTGAGTGACTTTTATAAAAGTTATTTTACAGACATAGCATTCTGCCAAAAATAGATCCGAGTAAATACCAAGAAACAGATTAAAACTTTGCATCACTGATGAAAACCAAAAATAGTTTTTAAATCACAATACATCAAATTAAGAGAGATCTATAGTCATTATAAATAAGGCCAATAATCGTAATACACCAAATTTAAGAGATTTATAGTCATTATAGGTAAGGCCAATGCAGTACAATCATGACACGTAGTTGTTGAACAGCATGTTTAAACTGATGCCATGAAAACAACACAATATGTCCAATAATTACACAGTTAGTGACAAAGTACAAATGGTATTTTCACTGTTCAGACGTGATTGCTGCATCTGTCATTAAGTATGTAATTATAGTCATGCAATCTGCACAGCCAATAAAGTCACCGAAAACCCGAGATTTGTTGACAGATAGTCTGCAACAGATAGACCATCTTTGCTTATGAAATTTGGAGGCAGTGTCTGCTCAATAGAGAATGAAATTCTGACAAATAACATTAAGCCAGTTCATTCACTAACAAGTCTGTGTTAACTGCAGAGATGCTCAGATGGTTAAATATTCATCTTTATGTTGTTTATAGTCTCAGACAATAATTTCCAACCACACATCAGGCATCCAGAATGTCATCCAAGGGCAAAAATACATATGAATGAACAACATTTGTGTTATAAATCAAAAGATAACAACTATGACCTCATTCCAGTTAGTCTACTGTTTCTGCAGTTTCTGGAGGGATGATTTCATAATGTATTGTGCAGTTGTTCACAGACCCTCAGATGCAACAAAAGCTTTAAGAGAAAACATCAATTCACTAGTACATATATTTCTCACTCACACCATCATTATCAGAGCAGACTTCAATCTAGCAATACTCAATTGGGATAATTACAGTTCTGTAAATGATGGTCATAATAAGACATCCTGTGAAACATTACTAAATGTCTTCTCTGAAAACCACGTGTGACAGGCAGATTGAAGGCCCATTCTTGAGGGAAATGTACTTGATCTAATGACAACAAACAGACCTGATCTCTTTGAGGATGTCCACAGTGAAGCTAGTATCAGTGACCATTAGACAGTTGTAGCAACAATGATTACCAAAGAACAAAGGGTAACCAAAACACGTAGAAAGATTTGTATGTTTAACGAACTACATAAAGACACACACACTATCTCTCTCTCTCTCTCTCTCTCTCTCTCTCTCTCTCTCTCTCTCTCTCTCTCTCTGGGCATATGTAATGGTTGTTAATGGTATAATGGTATCACAGTTAAAGAGTTCAGACACTCATGGATGAGACTGGAACTGAAATTGAGATCAGCAAAACAAAAGTAGTAATGCTGAACTCCATTTTCAAACATTCCATTAGAAAGGAAATCCATGAGTAACGCCCAAATGTAATTCTTACTCACTGCAAAGATGAGCGAAATAGATATGTTCACGGTGTTGAGAAACATTGAAATTGTTAATACCAAACAAAGTTCCTATCAGATTCTACATCGAATTCAGGGATGAGATAACACTCCTTAAACAATAACATACCATATAGACCCCTCTAGTGGTTTGAACCCCCCATGAACCATGGACCTTGCCGTTGGTGGGGAGGCTTGCGTGCCTCAGCGATACAGATGGCCGTACCGTAGGTGCAACCACAACGGAGGGGTATCTGGTGGTGGTGATTAGTGTTTAACGTCCCGTCGACAACGAGGTCATTAGAGACGGAGCGCAAGCTCGGGTTAGGGAAGGATTGGGAAGGAAATCGGCCGTGCCCTTTCAAAGGAACCATCCCGGCATTTGCCTGAAACGATTTAGGGAAATCACGGAAAACCTAAATTAGGATGGCCGGAGACGGGATTGAACCGTCGTCCTCCCGAATGCGAGTCCAGTGTGCTAACCACTGAGGGGTATCTGTTGAGAGGCCAGACAAACATGTGGTTCCTGAAGAGGGGCAGCAGCCTTTTCAGTAGTTGCAGGGTCAACAGTCTGGATGATTGACTGATCTGGCCTTGTAACATTAACCAAAACAGCCTTGCTGTGCTGGTACTGCGAACGGCTGAAAGCAAGGGGAAACTACAGCCGTAATTTTTCCCGAGGATAGGCAGCTCTACTGTATGATTAAATGATGATGGCGTCCTCTTGGGCAAATTATTCCGGAGGTAAAATAGTCCCCCCTACGGATCGCCGGGCAGGGACTACTCAGGAGGACGTCGTTATCAGGAGAAAGAAAACTGGCGTTCGACAGATCGGAGCATGGAATGTCAGATCCCTTAATTGGGCAGGTAGGTTAGAAAATTTAAAAAGGGAAATGGATAGGTTAAAGTCAGATATAGTGGGAATTAGTGAAGTTTGGTGGCAGGAGGAACAAGACTTTTGGTCAGGTGATTACAGGGTTATAAATACAAAATCAAATAGGGGTAATGCAGGAGTAGGTTTAATGATGAATAAAAAAATAGGAGTGCGGGTTAGCTACTACAAACAGCATAGTGAACGCATTATTGTGGCCAAGATAGACACAAAGCCCATGCCTACTACAGTAGTACAAGTTTATATGCCAACTAGCTCTGCAGATGATGATGAAATAGATGAAATGTATGACGAGATCAAAGAAATTATTCAGGTAGTGAAGGGAGACGAAAATTTAATAGTCATGGGTGACTGGAATTCGTCAGTAGGAAAAGGGAGAGAAGGAAACATAGTGGGTGAATATGGATTGGGGGGAAGGAATGAAAGAGGAAGCCGCCTTGTAGTATCTTGCACAGAGCATAACTTAATCATAGCTAACACTTGGTTCAAGAATCATAAAAGAAGGTTGTACACCTGGAAGAATCCTGGAGATACTAAAAGGTATCAGATAGATTATATAATGGTAAGACAGAGATTTAGGAACCAGGTTTTAAATTGTGAGACATTTCCTAGGGCAGATGTGGATTCTGACCACAATCTATTGGTTATGAACTGCAGCTTGAAACTGAAGAAACTGCAAAAAGGAGGGAATTTAAGGAGATGGGACCTGGATAAACTGAAAGAACCAGATTTTGTAGAGAGTTTCAGGGAGAGCATAAGGGAACAATTGACAGGAATGGGGGAAAGAAATACAGTAGAAGAAGAATGGGTAGCTCTGAGGGATGAAGTAGTGAAGGCAGCAGAGGATCAAGTAGGTAAAAAGACAAGGGCTAATAGAAATCCTTGGGTAACAGAAGAAATATTGAATTTAATTGATGAAAGGAGAAAATATAAAAATGCAGTAAATGAAGCAGGCAAAAAGGAGTACAAACGTCTCAAAAATGAGATCGACAGGAAGTGCAAAATGGCTAAGCAGGGATGGCTAGAGGACAAATGTAAGGATGTAGAGGCTTATCTCACTAGGGGTAAGATAGATACTGCCTACAGGAAAATTAAAGAGACCTTTGGAGAGAAGAGAACCACTTGTATGAATATCAAGAGCTCAGATGGCAACCCAGTTCTAAGCAAAGAAGGGAAGGCAGAAAGGTGGAAGGAGTATATAGAGGGTTTATACAAGGGCGATGTACTTGAGGACAATATTATGGAAATGGAAGAGGATGTAGATGAAGACGAAATGGGAGATAAGATACTGCGTGAAGAGTTTGACAGAGCACTGAAAGACCTGAGTCGAAACAAGGCCCCGGGAGTAGACAACATTCCATTAGAACTGCTGATGGCCTTGGGAGAGCCAGTCATGACAAAACTCTACCATCTGGTGAGCAAAATGTATGAGACAGGCGAAATACCCACAGACTTCAAGAAGAACATAATAATTCCAATCCCAAAGAAAGCAGGTGTTGACAGATGTGAAAATTACCGAACTATCAGTTTAATAAGTCACAGCTGCAAAATACTAACGCGAATTCTTTACAGACGAATGGAAAAACAGGTAGAAGCGGACCTCGGGGAAGATCAGTTTGGATTCCATAGAAATGTTGGAACACGTGAGGCAATACTAACCTTACGACTTATCTTAGAAGAAAGATTAAGAAAAGGCAAACCTACGTTTCTAGCATTTGTAGACTTAGAGAAAGCTTTTTGACAACGTTAACTGGAATACTCTCTTTCAAATTCTGAAGGTGGCAGGGGTAAAATACAGGGAGTGAAAGGCTATTTACAATTTGTACAGAAACCAGATGGCAGTTATAAGAGTCGAGGGGCATGAAAGGGAAGCAGCGGTTGGGAAAGGAGTGAGACAGGGTTGTAGCCTCTCCCCGATGTTATTCAATCTGTATATTGAGCAAGCAGTAAAGGAAACAAAAGAAAAATTCGGAGTAGGTATTAAAATTCATGGAGAAGAAGTAAAAACTTTGAGGTTCGCCGATGACATTGTAATTCTGTCAGAGACAGCAAAGGACTTGGAAGAGCAGTTGAACGGAATGGACAGTGTCTTGAAAGGAGGATATAAGATGAACATCAACAAAAGCAAAACGAGGATAATGGAATGTAGTCAAATTAAATCGGGTGATGCTGAGGGGATTAGATTAGGAAATGAGACACTTAAAGTAGTAAAGGAGTTTTGCTATTTAGGGAGTAAAATAACTGATGATTGTCGAAGTAGAGAGGATAAAAATGTAGACTGGCAATGGCAAGGAAATCGTTTCTGAGAAAGAGAAATTTGTTAACATCGAGTATAGATTTAAGTGTCAGGAAGTCGTTTCTGAAAGTATTTGTATGGAGTGTAGCCATGTATGGAAGTGAAACATGGACGATAACTAGTTTGGACAAGAAGAGAATAGAAGCTTTCGAAATGTGGTGCTACAGAAGAATGCTGAAGATAAGGTGGGTAGTTCACGTAACTAATGAGGAGGTATTGAATAGGATTGGGGAGAAGAGAAGTTTGTGGCACAACTTCACTAGAAGAAGGAATCGGTTAGTAGGACATGTTTTGAGGCATCAAGGGATCACAAATTTAGCATTGGAGGGCAGCGTGGAGGGTAAAAATCGTAGAGGGAGACCAAGAGATGAATACACTAAGCAGATTCAGAAGGATGTAGGTTGCAGTAGGTACTGGGAGATGAAGTAGCTTGCACAGGATAGAGTAGCATGGAGAGCTGCATCAAACCAGTCTCAGGACTGAAGACCACAACAACAACAACAACAGTGGTTTGAAAAAAATCAAAGGTCATATTGATCTACAAGTAGGGTGGCAGTGATCCACAAAACTGCCATCCAATATCTTTGACACCGATTTGCTGTGTAGCCTTAAAACAGAGCTCAAATGTAATGACTATTTCAAACAGAATGACCTCCTCCATGCCTACCAGCATGGATTCAGTACACATAAATCATACGAAACTCAATTGTACTTTTCTCACATGACATCCTGAAAGCCATGGATCCAGTCAAGGTTCAGTACAAGCAATACATCTTGACTTCTGAAAAGCATTTGGTTCATAATCACACCCGCACTTACTATCAAAAGTATGATCATATGAGAGATCAAGCGCAATTTGTGACTGGATTGATAAGTATTGTATCAGTTGCCACAAACTATAATTGCTCTTGTTTCAGTATCTCCTGTAGTTTTGGCTTGTTGCTATTGTTCTTACAAACAGTACCAAATAGGGTTGTTAAATGATTTTTTTTTTCCTTACCTACTTCATTATTTGTGATAAACATTTCATTCTTTCAACAACATTTTTTTTTCCCCCAGTGCAGTTACAGTTCAAATTATGGGTTGGCAACTGGTGGCCTGCAGGCTGCATCCGGCCCACGATTGGTTTCAATCTGCCCCACAGAAAAAATTCCATGTGAACAAAATATGAATGTACTCTCAAATGGTACATAAGTGGACAAGAAAAAATTCCTGGATTTCCTAGTTAAAAATATGCACATTTTCCTGGAGGAAAGTACATTTTTTCCATGTTATGTGACAATATGCTTTTCCTCAGAGCTATAAAACTTATCAATCCTTTAAATGGTAAAGGTTTTATACACTGGCATAGAACTTCCCTGCACTTTAGGAAATGAAAACTTATAAAAATTCAACATGTTTTGGAAATAACTTTGATGTGAGACAACACGTAGACTGCATATTTTCATATTACAAAAGTGTAAATAAAAATTCCGCCAAATACAGCATGGTAGCTTCCGAAGCACTAAAATCAATATTGCGCCGCACAATGTGATTTTCTCAGCCAATCATTATTCATGTTATATGATCTCATCAGCCAATGACAGCAGATATTCCGAGCACAGGGCACATGATGTACCGTAACCAGCCAATAGCAACATCAATGTTAAGTTGCGTGAACACACAAATAGGAAAAGATGAAGATTAATGTATATACAGTATAGCTACAAGACAAGCTAACCTTCACATATAATATTGGTCTGTTTTAGTGTCTGTCACCCTCTAAGATATTTCAAACACAAATGAGCCGGTAAAATTTTAAATAATGGCATAAATGGCTGGTCTTCTGGGCCCAAAATTTTTATAAGGGGCTAGTTCTCAAAGTGTTACATTCTGAATGAGAGTCAAACATTCCATGGTTTAAGAAATTCATCACACATTCTCATATGTAACATGATTCATCTTGTATAAAATGAAATTTACACTGAAAGTAACAGTTCTCAAATAATCACTTGCAATGTTTTCCTGCAACCTGTTAGAAATGTAGACAGTTGTGATGCAACTTTCATTGAAAGCAGTTTGTTATTATGAAGTCTTGCATAGAGTTTGTCCTAAGCCTTTGACACATTTTGCTGTCACCAGATGCTCGTGTGTGAGCACTGTGTTTTGTTGCTGTAAATGGCGCACTTTCTTTGTAACTAAAGTTTTATTTTGATGATAGTCTCCGATTTATTATTTATTGCTGTAACGTTATTCTGCAGTATCAGGGTAAAGTAAAATTATTTGTTAGAGTATCAGTTGTTACCATTAAAAATTACAAAAATTTAACTGAATACCACAACAATGAAAAATTCCTGGAATTCTAAAAAAATACCTGCACTTTTCCTGGATTTCCATCTGTCCCAGGGCCTATATGCTGTGTCTCAGAAACGCTTGTTTTGAGGTTTCTGGTGTTGTGTGGTAGGAAATGGAAGCTATTCATATTGTCACATTACCCCATGAACATTAAAGTCATGAATGCCATAGTTTTGACTTTATGTGCTGGGAGCTTTCCTGTCACATCATGATTGACTGACAGAGATGTCACTGAAGAGAAGTATTACTAAAATTCCAAATATAATTTCAATGAGAACTGGAATGTTAAATAGTAGATCACTACATCTACATCAACAGACATACTGTGCAATCCATGAATGATGAATGGTTATCATGTACCAGTACTAGTCATTTCCTTTTCTGTACTACTCACAATTACAACACAGGAAAAACAACTGTCTCTGTGCCTCTGTATGAGCTCCACTTTCTCTTCTCTCAGCTCCAGGGTCTTACACGAAATATTCATTCTATGTGTTCTATCTACAGTCTCTCAATTTTCTCTAGTGTTTCATAAAAAGAATGTTGTCTTCCCTCCAGGAATTCCCATTTGAGTTCACAAAGCATTGAACCTATCGGTAACAAATCTAGCAGCCTGTCTCTCTGAATTGCTTCCATGTCCTCATTTAATTCGAATGGACTGTACTAGTTTTTTTACATGTGGTCTCCTTTATACACTATGTGATCAAAAGTATCCGGACACCTGGCTGAAAATGACTTACAAGTTTGTGGCACCCTCCATTGGTAATGCTGGAATTCAATATGGTGTTGGCCCACCCTTAGCCTGATGACAGCTTCCACTCTCGCAGGCATATGTTCAATCAGGTGCTGGAAGGTTTTTTGAGGAATGGCAGCCCATTCTTCATGGAGTACTGCACTGAGGAGAGGTATCAATGTCAGTCGGTGAGGCTTGGCATGAAGTCGGCGTTCCAAAATATCCCAAAGGTGTTCTATAGGATTCAGGTCGGGACTCTGTGCAGGCCAGTCTATTACAGGGATGTTATTGTCATGTAACCACTCCACCACAGGCCATGCATTATGAATAGGTGCTCAATCATGTTGAAAGATGCAATCGCCATCCCCAAATTGTTCTTCAACATTGGGAAGCAAGAATGTGCTTCGAACATCAATTTAGGCCTCTGCTGTGATAGTGCCATGCAAAACAACAAGGGGTTCAAGGCCCATCCACGAAAAACACAACCACACCATAACACCACCACCTCCAAATTTTACTGTTGGCACTATATACGCTGGCAGATGACATTCACTGGGCATTTGCCATACCCACACCGTGCCATTGGATCGCCACACTGTGTACTTTGATTCATCCTCCACACAATGTTTTTCCACTGTTCAATCATCCAATGTTTACATTCCTTACACCAAGCAAGGCGTTGTACGGCATTTACCAGCATGATGTGTGGCTTACGAGCACCTGCTCAACCGTGAAATCCAAGTTTTCTCACCTCCCGCCTAACTGTCATAGTACTTGCAGTGGATCCTGATGCAGTTTGGAATTCCTGTGTGATGGTTTGGATAGATGTCTGCCTATTACACATTACGACCATCTTCAACTGTTGGCAGTCTCTGTTGGTCAACAGGAGAGGTAAGCCTGTAAGGTTTTGTGCTGTTTGTGTGTCCCTTCACGTTTCTACTTCACTGTCACATCGGAAACAGTGGACCTAGGGATGTTTAAGAGTGTGGTAATCTCCCATACAGATATATGACACAAGTGACACCAAATCACCTGAACATGTTCAAAGTCCGTGAGTTCTGCGGAGCACCCCATTCTGCTCTCTCATGATGTCTAATGACTAATGAGGTCGCTGATGTGGAGTACCTGGCAGCAGGTGGCAGCAGAATGCACATAATATCAAAAACATATGTTTTTGGAGGTGTCCGGATACTTACGATCACATAGTGTATATGAGTAACACTTTCCTAAAATGATTCCAATAAACCAAAGTCAATCATTCAGGTTACCTACTATCATCCTTACAGGCTCACTCCATTACATATCACTTTGCAACGTTAGAAATAGATATTTAATCAATGTGACTTGTGTCAAAGAGCAGAGCACTATTAATGTTGTATTCAAACATTATGGAATGTTTTCCCTGCTTATCTGCATTACTTTACATTTTTCTACATGAAGAGCGAGCTGCCATTCATCACACCAACTAGAAATTTTGTCTAAGTCATCTTGTATCCTCCTACAGTCACTCAACAAGGACATCTTCCATACACCACAGCATCATCAGCAAACAGCCACAGATTGCTGCTCACCATGTCCATAAGGTCATTTATGTATACAGAAAAAAGAATGATCCTATCCTACTTCCCTGGGACACTCCAGATGAAACCTTCGTCTCTGATGAACACTCGCCATTGTGAATTACATACTAGGTTCTATTACTTATTAAGTCCTGGAGCTATTCACATATCTGGGAACCTATTTCATATGCTCGTACCTTTCTTCACATTTTGGCGACCAACCCTGAGCATAGCTCAGACCACACCACTGCATTCAAAAGACCATGCCTGAATACAATTCAGGCTGCAATTTTCTCCACATGCAAGCCACCTATCACTTGAAAACTGGACTCAATTCATACAATAACAATGTAAGGATGTCTCACTACCTGTCCCATGATACCTGTCCATTTCTGGAATTGTTTTGAAGGAAAAAAAAAAAAAAAAAAAAAAAAAATCACCATTAGTGGACACAACAGCTACCGTCTTGATTGCCTGGGCCAATATGTGATCATGCTGATGTAATTTCGTGCGAGTACTCGTTATCTTCACAGTTTGCATAATTCTGCTACAAATACATCTCTCTTTTTTTTTTTTTTTTTTTTTTTTTTTTTTTTTTTTTTTTTTTTTTTTTTTTTTTGAGTGAGCAAGAAATTTTGGAAGCTCAAGAGGAAGAAATTACTCAATAATTGCCTCATATTTTTGTTTTTGGATGGCTATTTAAACTTTCTATCAACGTTATTTTAAAATTTGTAATTTATCAAAACACTACTGTAACAATGTTTCGTTTTTGCATCCAAAATGCCCAATGCAGCTCAGCAGCTCTATTCGGAAGTCAACGAAGAAGCCCTTGGAATTGGTTATGCCTTAAAAGATTTCACGCATTCTCATATGGTACAAAATTCCACTTAGTCACAGATCATGAACCTTTAGTTTCCATGTTTCACCCTTCAGCATCTTTACCTGACAAAGCCGCTTCTCAACTTCAATGTTGGCCTCATTTTCGTTGAGATATAATTATGTGATCCATTTCTTTCCTATGTTGCAGCACGCAAATGTGCACACATTGTCTCAGCTGCCCTCGTGATCAGATCCATTGTTCAATCAGGAAGTAATGCTGTGTTTTCAACTTGACGTGGAAGCAAGGCATACTACTGATGGTTTCCCATTATCAGCTACAGGTTTGCACCCGCAGTAGGTGTGGACCCAGTGCTTAAACAAGTGGCGTGCATGATGAGACACGGCTGGCCTAACCGTCCACCGGGACAGTCATCAGACCCACTGCAGAACGTCTATGATTTCCATCACCATCTTCCCCTGTTAGAAGACGTCATTCTCTTGTCGACAGGAGGTACTCCACATGTTACAGCAACTGTGTATAGGGAGGTTCTCAGCCTGTTACATCAAGGTCATTGTGTGATCTGGATGATTATTGATCACAAGGTGGAGAGACTGGTTGTGGCCTGCCACAAGTGTTCAAATCAATAGGCAGCACCATGTAATATTTTTCACCCTTGGCCAGTGCCCATGCTATCTTGGGAAAGAATCCATATTGACTTTGCCACAGCATTTAGACACTTTTTGGTGATTGGCTGATGATTAGTTTTCCAAGTTTCCTTATGTTGTTCGTTGTCTACCACAGCAGACATGACTATCATGGCACTGTCAAAAATTATTCCTGTCAAAGATCAATCTAGTGCAGTGGTTTTGGACAATGGTCCTCAATTTTTGGCTTAAGGATTTTTACTCACTTAACGGCAGCTGCCACATCATGGTGCTTCTCTTTCATCCACAATCCAATGGTAAGGCAGAATGTCTTGTATGAACTTTCAAACTGAAAGTGTGCAAATATGTCACTGAATTTCTAGCGGACGAGACCCTTACATTCTAGACATGGTCTCCAGCTTTTCCACTGGTGGACCAGCCCCCCCACAGACAACACAGCTCGAGCCCTTGATGCCCATGCGTTTCCTTCTCTCTCGGCATGTGGGGGACGGGTGGTGGAGGGTGCTGGTGCTTCATCATTCCGCGCAACGGTGACTTCTAGGCTGACACAGGTGCCTCCTACACTGACAGAGGTGCTGCTTACACTGACCATGGCACTTGCCAGCAAAGTCTACATTACCTCCAGACAGTGCGGCTCCCCCTCTCACGGCACCTATAGACAAGTCTGACATCGACATGACTACTGCCTGCAGGTTGCCGGAGTCATTCGCCTGCTTTCCTGAAGCAGATGGAAGGCACATGTGTTCATGCTTACATCACTTCCATCCTTACTAGTGGACCAGGAACTGTTCACGCTCTGGACAACTGCATCAGACAATATGAATGTGTCAAGCATCAGGGCACATGGTAGACGAGCCATCATCTGGTGGCTCCCCCCCCCCCCCCCTCCCCCTCGCCTTCCCTAAGGAAGGAGGTGCGTAGTTAACCCACACATTACTGCACCTCTGCCACCACTAGAGCAGTGCTTGTCCATGTGCACACTTATCTGAGTAGTGTAGCTGCTCTGGGCTCCCACAGGAGGCTACCGACTTTGGTCCAGCACCTCTATTGCCTGCAGCGAACATGAAGTGCCACATGGCTGGCAAATGCTTGTTATAAAGCCAGCAGTCTTGTGCATATTCTCTAAAGGGTATTGTACCTACAGTCTCACATTGTGACTTAATAAATACTTGGTTTCTTATGACCGTATCTTTAATTGTGTTTGGCGTTACAACAGTGGTATTACCAAAGAATGCTGAAGAATAGATGAGCAGATTGTCTTTGGATTGAAGCTCACAACAGCAACAGCATATGTTACCCTTTGTTCCTATTTTTGTCCTCTAATGTTCTTTCGAGCACTAAGTTGACTATACCTAAATGCCGTAGCAGATATCTGACTAACCTGTTAAATTTTGAATTTTTTTGATACTATCGCAAGTCAAATACTTCCATGTTCTCCCTCAAACATCCTCTTTGTGAATGTCAACATCAAACCTGGAATCAATAAACTACATAAAAAATCAGTAGTGTCATATCTCAATGAGGAACTTGAAACTTTCAGCACGAGATAGGAGCATGTAGAGGAACTATGGCTCAAGTTTAAAAGAATAATTGACCATGCACTGGATACATGCACTGAAGTGTCAAAGAAACTGGTATAGGCATGCATATTCAAATACATAGATACGTAAACAGGCAGAGTATGTCACTGCGGTCGGCAATGCCTATATGAGACAACAAGTGTCTGGCACAGTTGCTAGGTTGGTTACTGCTGCTACTCTTACAGGTTATCAAGATTTGAGTGAGTATAAACATGGTGGTATAGTTGGCGCACATGCGATGAGATACGGCATCTCCAAGGTAGTGATTAAGTGGGGATTTTCCCACACGACCATTTCATAAGTGTACCATGAATATCAGGAATCCGGAAAAACATAATCTCCAACATCGCTGCAGCCGGAAAAAGATCCTGCAAGAACAGGACCAACAACCACTGACGAGAATCATTAAACGTGAGAGAAAAGCAATCCTCCTGCGAACTGCTGTCAGTGTACGAACCATTCAACAAAACATCATCGATGTTCGGAGTTGAACGCCCACTCTTGTATCCTTAACAACTGTACAACACACAGCTTTACACCTTGCCTGGAACCATCAACACCGACATTGGCCTGCTGATGACTTAGAAACATGTTGCCTAGTCAGACGAGTCTCGTTTCAAATTGTATCAAGTGGATAGACGCGTACGGAGACAACCTCATGAATACATGGACCCTGCATGTCAGCAGGGCAGTGTTCAAGCTGGTGGGGCTCTGTAATGGTGTGGGACGTGTGCAGTTGGAGCGATATAGGACACCTGATACATCTAGATACGACACTGACAGGTGACACATATGTAAGTATCCTGTCTGGTCACCTGCATCCACTCATTTCCATTGCGCATTCTGACAGATTTGCACAATTCCAGCAGGACAGTACGACACCCCACTCGTCCGAATTGCTGCAGAGTGGCCCCACGAACACTCTTCTGAGTTTAAACACTTCTGCTGGCCGCCAAATTCTCCAGACATGAACATTATTGAGCCCATCTGGGATGCCTTGCAATGCGCTGAACCAGAAAAAATCTCCATCTCCTTGTACTCTTACAGATTTGTGGACAGCCCTGCAGGATTCATGGTGTCAATTGCCTCCAGCACTTCATCAGACGTTAGTTGAGTCCATGCCATGTTGTGCTGCGCCACTCCCGCATGCCCGCAGGTGCCCTTCACAATATTAGGCAAGGTGTACCAGTTTCTTTGGCTCTTCAGTGTACGTACGCAGTAGAACAGTTCATAGTGGGAGGGCCCCTCCATTGTATATGGTCAATTTAAAGAAACTTCTAAAGAAACACAAATTACTGCATAATATATGTAAAACAAAGCATAAGGCTGTAGATAGAGAGATGCTGAATAAACTTCATTTGGCTGCCAAGAGAGCAATGCGTGAAGCCTTCAAAAACTACCATAGTAGAATACTGTCTGATAACATGTAAAGGTTTTTAGTGGCACCAAAGTTAGGGGCCAGTCCCTAGTGAATTAGACAGGAACTGAAACTGAGTGTAGCAAACCAGAAGCTGAAATGCTTAACTCCGTTTTAAAATGTACACAGTGTTGCTACAAGAAAAACAAAGTTTTCGCATATAATATTGTTCTCAAGCTGCAAGAGAAGCTAAGCTTTCGCATATACTGTTGATCTTTTTTGCGCGTGTTACACTTTAAGATATATCACACAAATGTACCAGTAAAATTTTCAATAATGACATAAATGTCTGATCTTCAGGGTTCGAAATTCTTCTAAATGGCACGTCATCAAAGAGTTGATTTTTAAATGAGAGTCAAACGCTCTGTGATTTAATAAATTCATGGTACATTCTTGCACATAGTTCAACTAACGTAAAAGGATATTTACTTTGAAAGTAATGCTTTTCAAACCACTATTCGCAATATTTTCCCGCGACCTGTTAGAAATAGGTTCGTTTCAGCAGTTGCCAGAAAGCGCTGATAACAGGCGACACCGCTCTTGGGTAGCTATCATTACGTAGGAAGCCCGTATGTACGTACGTGTAGCCAGCCGGAGTGGCCGTGCGGTTCTAGGCGCTACAGTCTGGAGCCGAGCGACTGCTACGGTCGCAGGTTCGAATCCTGCCTCGAGCATGGATGTGTGTGATGTCCTTAGGTTAGTTAGGTTTAATTAGTTCTAGGTTCTAGGCGACTGATGACCTCAGAAGTTAAGTCGCATAGTGCTCAGAGCCATTTGAACCATTTTGTACGTACGTGCAAAACATTGAACGATCATACATTATGTCATAAAAGAAACAAGACATCAGAGGATACTGCAACAGCATCGGAATTTCGTGAACAATATGAAAATGTGCACATTTAAAGTGCATACTTAAAGTCCACATTCGTATGTCCGCATTCCCAATGAAGTAGACCTCGACCTGATATTAAGCTTTTCAGTGTAGTTTTCGGGATGTAAATTTTCTTGGAGCACCAGTACCATATTATATAATGTTTGGTTCTTTATTATGACATAATGTCATACGTGCTAGAAATTGAAAACGTGCACTTGAAATGCATGCGAACAGTTGAAACTAGCCAGTATTGTGGAATTAAACATTTCGTTTCAAATACATTGACTGCCTCTGCGGAAAAGGTTAACAGAAGTCAAATTTCTTTAGCAGACAAACAAAAATAACTTCATTGTCCCGCAAGGTGATTAATGCTTGACTGTCAGAAAGGTGGAAATAAAATAAAATCTGAATCTAATGACATATTTTAGGCTTCCATAATTATTTGAATGTGTTTTAATTCACTTGATAGTTCCCGGCCACAAATATCCGATTTGTTTTCATTTGACGTGAGAGTAAACGGATCATGTGGGGACTACCCACTACAACTCAGACTGCTCTGCGCATCAGCCCCGGATCTACGACATTTGCGAACTGAGTGAATATTTAAAAAAATTGAGTTTTCAAAATATGTTCATCTTGTAGCGCACATCTTTCTGAAAAGTCTGAAACATAAAACATATGTATTCGAGGAAATGTAAGACATATTATTTGGTCTTAAGTATACCAAAGTGCAGTGCCACGCCTCTTCATAAAGCATTTTTCTACCGCACGTCCAAACTATATTCAGGCGAGTGGAAATTGAAATGTCCTGTGGTGCCTCTCCTTCTCCCAGTCGGCCGGTTTGACAGCCTGCCCCTCTTTAAAAAAATCTAGCAATTAATAGCGGATGGAATTATTTGTAATCGAGAGAACAAGAACTCTTCAGAAAATCTGAACTCTTTATTGCCTATTAGTTAATAACTTTTACATGCAGGCTCCCATCCTTCATCAAAGACACCAACCACTTTCTCGAACACCTGGAATCCTTACCCAATCTGTTACCCCCGGAAACCATCCTCGTAACCATTGATGCCACTTCCTTATACACAAATATTCCGCACGTCCAGGGCCTCGCTGCGATGGAGCATTTCCTTTCACGCCGATCACCTGCCACCCTACCTAAAACCTCTTTCCTCATTACCTTAGCCAGCTTCATCCTGACCCACAACTTCTTCACTTTTGAAGGCCAGACATACTAACAATTAAAGGGAACAGCCATGGGTGCCTGGATGGCTCCCTCGTACGCCAACCTATTCATGGGTCGCCTAGAGGAGACCTTCTTGGTTACCCAGGCCTGCCAACCCAAAGTTTGGTACAGATTTATTGATGACATCTTCATGATCTGGACTCACAGTGAAGAAGAACTCCAGAATTTCCTCTCCGACCTCAACTCCTTTGGTTCCATCAAATTCACCTGGTCCTACTCCAAATCCCACGCCACTTTCCTTGACGTTGACCTCCATCTGTCCAATGGCCAGCCTCACACGTCCGTCCACATCAAACCCACCAACAAGCAACAGTACCTCCATTATGACAGCTGCCACTCATTCCACATCAAACGGTCCCTTCCCTACAGCCTAGGTCTTCGTGGCAAACGAATCTGCTCCAGTCCGGAATCCCTGAACCATTACACCAACAACCTGACAACAGCTTTCGCATCCCGTAACTACCCTCCCGACCTGGTACGGAAGCAAATAACCAGAGCCACTTCCTCATCCCCTCAAACCCAGAACCTCCCACAGAAGAACCACAAAAGTGCCCCACTTGTGACAGGATACTTTCCGGGACTGGACCAGACTCTGAATGTGGCTCTCCAGCAGGGATACGACTTCCTCAAATCCTGCCCTGAAATGAGATCCATCCTTCATGAAATCCTCCCCACTCCACCAAGAGTGTCTTTCCGCCGTCCACCTAACCTTTGTAACCTGATAGTTCATCCCTATGAAATCCCCAAACCACCTTCCCTACCCTCTGGCTCCTATCCTTGTAACCGCCCCTGGTGTAAAACCTGTCCCATGCACCCTCCCACCACCACCTACTCCAGTCCTATAACCCGGAAGGTGTACTCGATCAAAGGCAGAGCCACATGTGAAATCACCCACGTGATTTACCAACTGACCTGCCTACACTGTGACGCATTCTATGTGAGAATGACCAGCAACGAACTGTCCATTCGCATGAATGGACACAGGCAGACTGTGTTTGTTGGTAATGAGGATCACCCTGTGGCTAAACATGCCTTGGTGCACGGCCAGCACACCTGGTACAGTGTTACACCGTCCGGGTTATCTGGATACTTCCCACCAACACCAACCTATCCGAACTCCGGAGATGGGAACTTGCTCTTCAATACATCCTCTCTTCCCGTTACCCACCAGGCCTCAATCTCCGCTAATTTCAAGTTGCCGCCACTCATACCTCACCTGTCATTCAACAACATCTTTGCCTCTGCACTTCCGCCTCGACTGACATCTCTGCCCAAACTCTTTGTCTTTAAATATGTCTGCTTGTGTCTGTATATGTGTGGATGGACATGTGTGTGTGTGCGAGTGTATACCTGTCCTTTTTTCCCCCTAAGGTAAGTCTTTCCGCTCCCGGGATTGCAATGACTCCTTACCCTCTCCCTTAAAACCCTCTCCTTCCCTCTTTCCTGATGAGGCAACAGGTTGTTGCGAAAGCTTGAATTTTGTGTGTATGCTTGTGTTTGTTTGTGTGTCTATCGACCTGCCAGCGCTTTTGTTTGCTAAGTCACATCATCTTTGTTTTTAGATATATTTTTCCCACGTGGAATGTTTCCCTCTATTATATTAACTTGCTGTTTTGTGTGACATAAAACTAAATATAGGATATATAAAACCAATACTGACAAGAGATAAGCAAGAAATTACACATATCTTCAAACCTTAGTTCCTAGAATTTTCTCTCTCTAATCTTGCTACAGCTTTACATGGAGTGCTTTCCTTTCTGCGACAGAATCTATTACCTCATCAAAGTTCGTCAAGCGTTTTGCTACATGAAAAATCGAAATGTCATTATCTAACACTGAAAAAGCTGTTAATACAAATAATACCCAAGACTGGTGTGGTTTCTCGATCTGATTACATCTATTTTGTCACTGTCTGCTAGATAAAATAAAATAGGTCTTTCTAATATGGCAGCAATTTTGTAACACACCAAATAAACGACACTGTTTTGGCACAAATGGCAATTTTTATAACACGGCAGAATATAATCCACGAAGTACCAATATCAAATGCCTATTAGGCCTACTACAAGCAAAAAGCTTTATGTTAGAAAATAGTTTCACATTTCATTCATACGTACCAGCTTCAAGCATGAGATCGAAAAGTAGTATTACGAAATTTTTATATAAATTTGGAATCGTCTTATTCTTCCATAATTTGTGTGATGTCCCCGTTTCTCCTCCTTCCTCGTTCTAACAATCTTGTCATCACCAATTCTGTAGCTATTGCTGCCATTGTCACTATCTGTTCGCCGATTAACTTCACTAACCCTGTCAAAATCACAGGTTTAGTTATCCCGCGATTATTTTCCGGTTAGGCGTTATTACGTGTTCGAACAACACGTTTTCCGCGTTGCTTCCAGAATAGAACTTACGCATCTGCTAGCCGGGGACTGTACAACTGGTCTTTACTAGTGTAGTGATCTGGTCAAAAATTTTCTGTCAAAATTTCATTTTCTTGGGTACACCAAGAAGATAATACGTAATCTTTCTCACCTGTTATTCCTGTTAGTCGTTTATTTCGATTCTGGTAGTCTGAATCTATGGATTTCACTAGTAATTATAACAATGCTGATCATCCGCAAACCCAATCAACCACATAATCAGACAGCAATTGGCATTCATCCGTTCGGCTTTACTCCTTCAGCTCATATTGCCCCGCCCCCTTTTGTCTGCAGAAAGTTTATTTCTAGATGCGACGAGGATTCTCCTGACAGAGACATCACGTACACTATGCATGCATTCGAAAGTCAACTTATGATTCATTCAGAAATCATCTTAAAATGTGTTCAAAAGCCAATAGGGAAGCGTTTCAAAATCATATGAATAATTGATAGACAAATGTGCGCTGGATGCTAGGCACTTTGTGAAACAAGTTTTTTTCACTCAAGAATATGAATTTGGCGCCCCCTTTTTCCGGTAGCTTCTAGCTGCTTGCTGCGACTGCTTGCACAGCCAACAGCCACATTCCTGTAGCCAGAAGCGGGAGAATCTACTACTCAAACGTGACTCAACTGTGCATGCGCATGAGCCTGCGCGTTACTGCTAAAACAAATTGAATGTAAACAGTTGTGACTTCACGCTCATTGGAGGCAATTTGTTGTTATGAAGCACTGCATAGTCTTCCTAAAGCCTTTGACACATTTTCAATTGGCAGACGTTTGCTTGAGCACTGTGTGTCATTTTTGTATATGGCATATTTCCTTTGCAATTTAAGTTATTTTTTTTTTTTTTTTTCTTGTTTATGTTTTATTGTTGAAGTATTATTCTGCAGTAGCGGGATACAGTAATATCCTTTGTTAGAGTATCGGTTCTTACCAGTCAAAATTACAAAAATTTAACTGAAAACTCAAACAATGAAAAATTCTCGGAATTCTAAAAATACCCCGGGTTTTTCCCGGTTTTCTCCCAGATGAAAAAATTCCTGGGTTTTTCCCGGATATCCCGGTTGTCCCGGGTCGTATACACCCTGATGTTTAATCATTCAGTACGCCATGTCCATATTTCATGTAATCATATCATTCTCAGTATATTTACGTGTATTCCTTCCCTACTCTTGTTTTGACTGTTTGCACTTCCTTTTAATTTCATTTTAAGCAACTCCTACTGCTGCCTTCCTACCTTATTCTTAAGTTTCTTATATTTTCTTCTTCCATTCTTAAGGTCAAGTATTTTCTGAACCATTTATGCTTCTTTGCCTCTGTTTTCATTACACACACACAGACACACCTGTATCACTACATTATTCTGGCTGATTACATTGTGCTGGTACTGCAGTTTGACTGTGTGTAGTTGACAGCTCCCTGTATCTCCTAATCCTAACCAAGAATACCTTCCTAAAGTCTAGAAGCCTTAGTTCCCTCTGACTCGTATCACCCAGCGCGTATTCTCTAATTACTCAACCTTCCATTCCCTACTAGCATTACAGTATAGGACTATCAAATTCCATCCCCCTTTAAATATTTTATCAACTCTTCTTTTCTTTATACGTCGTATCTATTTCCTCATCATCATATTATGATCTGGAATCACATAACATGCTCAAACAAAACTGGACACTGAACTTTTATCTTCACATGTGTTCCATAAGCATCAAGATTACTTTAAACATTATCAGAAGCAGGTGTTAATGGAAGTGTGGACACAGGCTGCTGACCTTTGATGTGTCTGTACATAACAGTGGTGCCCTTATAAATGTTAAATACAACAATAGTGACAATTGCAATGGTTGTAATATTGGTTGCTGTGATTCATAAGAGAAATATAAATATTCCTGCAGTAGCTGTGGAGCTCTGCACATTACTAGCTAGCACCATAGTGTATTCTACACGAATACCAAAAGTAGCTCTGGGAACATCTGCTATGTTAGCAATCCAAAGTGCAGTCAATAACAATGGCTGCACACCAGCATTTGCTCTTGTACCAGGCAAAATTAAACAAAAGACGAATGGCAGAGAATACTTTTTTTTTAATCCTCTCAAGAGGACAATTTTTAATGTTCTTTTTATGGGGATGAGGTCACTGTGTTTATCAATATAGGTAACAGTTTCTACTGTTCTGTAAGTACCATACCAATACTAATTCAACAAGTAGAAGTGAATAAGGCAATAATTACAAAAAATCATGTACTTTAAATCAAAGATAAAGTAGAATTGAACAGTAAACAGTCCACAACCTAAATACATTTTATGTTAAGGAAAACTGCATCACCACAATAAAAGAAATGAAACCAGGCTCACATACAACCTACAACGGCACAAATAAACAAATACACAGAGGAATAAAATACATGTTTTATGGAGCTGCTGTGTAATTCAATAAAAGTCATTAAAAAAAGTTTCTATATGTTGTAACGGCATGAGCATAGGCAAGAGGGTTCAACATTATAAAAAGGCCCACTTACAGCAACATGCTATCACAGCATTACACCTAGGCACCTGCTGGGTGCTGCCGTCTGCTCGTCAGTCAGTGTCCTCACAGTTATCAAAACCAGTGACACTTTGGCACGCAGCAACACCACAAAAGAACCATTTTGGCAAATATAAATACTGGCCATCCGGCCAGGCAGGTCACGGAACTGGCAAGTCATTGACTCGGCATCCGTCAGTGTCAACTTCCACTGTGAGGCCACTCTACTCCGCCATCATCTTGACAGGGCTGCCTGCAAGAGCCAAACTGTGGCCCTCCTAGCCACTGAGCCACTGAGGTGCTGGCTATCACCTGTTGCCACCAGCTAGCTGTCTCATACTCAATGGGCCACGTCAGCCTGCTGCATCAGCCCTGACATAGCTCAGCCACACGTGTAGTGTGTAAGAAGTCTTGAGTATTCTTTGGAATACATGGATATAATGTGTCCTTTCGGATGAAAGATCCTGAAATGCACAGAAGGAAGGGTTGGACTCCACAGCTTTTTTGATGTAACAGACACTCTCATGAATACTAGCCATTCAGAATGGACAGGATTGGCCAAAAAATTCGTGAAAATAAATCATCATGCCAGATATTCCTCCTGCACAATGAAGCATACTGCACTCTGGGAAATAATGTTCACTTCAAAATTATTACACATACCTGCCTGTCAATAAAGCCAAAAATGCAGTAAGGCCGTAAGAAAGGATATTTAGTGACATATCTACATACCATTGCCTCTATCGATGAACCCAATGTAGCTAGCAGCCAATCTACCTTGGCATGAAGGGTATTTGTCACAAACAAAAACATTATGCACTCCATCAAAAAGAGTGTGTGTGTGTGTGTGTGTGTGTGTGTGTGTGTGTTTTGGGGGAAAGTGTGTGGTGACACATCCCTCTTTTTAATTCCCTCCTGAAAACATCTGATTGGCAAAAGATGCAATTAAGCCATTGTCATGACACACTAGGGCCACTTTTTATTCAGTTTTGGGGGGGGGGGGGGGGTGTAACGGAAAATGTAAATATATTTATTTACAAACTCTTTACAGCCATATTTATTAATGTACAAATCTAAAATTTTGCATGTGTAAAGCAAAAGAGCTGTGTTTTAATGGAAAAATATAATAAAATATGTAGGATTAATATTTTGCCTGAAATTTTAATTTTCAATTTTTTTATTGTATTTTTTATTAAAAAAAAGCCATAATTTAAATTCTAGTCATGCAATTAATCTGAATATTTTATTGTAGTGTCCTGAGAACGTTATAAGATCACTGAACCACAATTATTAGTTTATGGTACAAATTGTATCATTAATAGAGTTTTTAATTTTGTGCATCCAAAATTAACTTTTTTTCTACATATAATGATCTAAAAATCAGAATGTAATTGCAGTATCTTGTATTTTTTAGTTTCAGGGAGACAGTAACATACTGCGAACTGTTCCTGAAAATTTCATAGCATTAGTGCATATACTTTTTGAGAAAAGGCTTCTAATAATGTAAAAAATGTAAAACAGAGAAAATGAGATTCAAAGATTTTCTTCTCATACTTCTACATGTAATAAGCTTACCTCAATTTTAAAATCCTTCATACTGATACTCATTGTCCTCCAAGTTTCTCTTCTCTCCTGTTTGAATCTGCCTGGCCTGTATTTGCAGGTAAGACACTGGTACTATAGCTTTCTTAAACCTGCTCTCATCGATGGTGTAAAATGCTTTTGTTGGAAACACATCAGGATCTATACTAACTCTCTTCAGCACCTCAATTCTGCCATTATTTCCGTTATTGTAACGTAAAAGTGCATCATAGACACCTATTTTGAGTACTCAAGTCCACAGAACGTCCTTTTTGAGCATCTAATCCAAATTAAATTACTGAGGCTTTTATTTGCTTTTTGTGTCTTTCCATGAAGACACTTCCTCAATAAATCAGGGTTTGCAAGAAACCTGAATGTGGGCTTAATCGCATTCATAACAGGTTCTGGAAATGAGTGTTTCTGTGAATATTTCTCATTTCTGTTGTTGAACTTACACCAATCATCTTTCAGTCACAGATTGTGCATTGGTGTTTGGTCATGGATAGTTTGTGGACAAAAACTGCCCACACAGCACACCTCAATGCCTCTAAACTGTGTGTGTTTTTCCTGATAGCTTTCAGAGTAAGCCTACCTTTTCCTCCTAGTAGTTTTCCATCCTCAGGTATTTCACCTTTCTCCTCTTTCAACAAGCGATGAACCCTACCACCAAGCTTCTCTTGGATGTGGCCAACACATTCCAACTTTTCTATTATTGTATTGTATGGATTTTTATCTGTTACAGCTTTGAAAGAAGAGGAGTCCCCATCACCAAGGTATTTTAGTATATCTAACACCATACTGTTCCTCAGATTTGGAGAACATACAACTGCACCAGCCTCCATGCCCCACTTGAGCCAGTATAATTTTTAGAGCATCCTACTGCATGTTTTTCTTGCCACAGTTTCTCACGATGAACACTGGTAGCAGTATTCAGATATAATTTCTACATCTAAAACTTTACCTGAGTCAATAGCAATAACAGATGCAACTCCATACAGAGACGTGTGACCTCCTCTCATCCAGGTCACATCTACAGACACACACAGGTCAGTAACATTTGTAGGAGACTCACTGTCATGAATATCTACCCCAGGATCTATTTCTTTTTGGTTTATTGCCACCAATTCCTCCACTGCTTTCTTCATAGAAACTTTGGCAGTATCACATACAGCATCAGACATTTCTTTATTTATGTTTTCTAATCTTGGACGAGATGGAGGCATGTTCAGAAAACCACACAACAAATTACCTCCTTCGCTGCCTTGTCCACGGCATCGCAGAGCATATGGTAACCTAAAATTGCTTTCATAGGTACCAGTGCCAGTTTTTTTGAAGGAGGAAAATGAAAATTCATAGCTACACAAATTACAAATTAATATAAAATCACACGCTATTCCCACTCTTCTTTCTTCAACACCTTCAACAACAATCATGCATTCCATATTTTTACAGCTAACACATGAACATGAAAACTTTATTGCCTGGCAGATAAGCTCTAAATTAATAAGTCTGAATCCAATTAAATCTGTATCAACATCATTCAAGCACCTGTATAATTCTCATGTCCCAAGTTTCGATGCTGAATCTGAGAGCTTATGTTCTTCATTTCGAGCTGCTTCCTCTTTTTTTGCTGGTAAACCGATTTCCATGAAACCTCCATTTCATAAACACAGTTTTTCCACCACCCATTATGCATAAGTCTTGACTTCCACGTAAAGTTTGTGAATTCAACCTTCCACCTACTAATATGAGTTAGTATTGTCAAAATGTAAATAAACCACATGCATGAAAGTTTTCAGACGAAGATGCAGATGTCAGCCAAAGATATTGAAAGAAAATAGCCTTCACACTGACAAAAATTCTGCTCAAGCAACCAGTTTCCCAAATGTCGTAAAAGGTGGGAGAGGCCGCCAGTGCACAGATAATCAGTTTAACAATTTCAAGGCATTTCTAAAGCTGCTATCATGATAAAATTCACACACAAAATAGATTAAAGGAAATAATATTTTCGAAAAATCGATTTTTTGGACCAAAATCCATTACATCCCCCCTTCTATTTCATCACTGTTTCCCATTCAAGAGATCCACAGTGTCAAATAAACATTATCCAAACTTTTCATAGCATATTTCATTTCATCCCAGTTACATTTCAAATTGTTTATTGGCATTATCAGTGCTGCTCCAGTAAGTAAAATTCTGCAAATACAAATGTGCTGATAAGATTTTTTATTACTTTTGTGCAGAATCCAGAGGGAATGGAACAACTCTTTCAGCAGCCTAAATACTTCCAGTATTGCTATTGACCAATTGACACCACAATTTCTAGGATACTTCATTCTGTCTTAATATTTCCTCTTAAGTACATAATCAAAATAGTACTGTCTGATGGGAGACTTACTGCTACTGTGGTCTGCATAGTGAACTTATTTCCATTTACGAGGGTTATTCCAAAAGTAAGGTCCGGTTATAAAAAAAAAATCAAAACTAAAATGTTTTTTCAAAACAATTGTTTTATTTACATTCCTTACATCTTTATCTATTTTTCTACATAACTTCCATACTTATTTAAACATTTGTCACATCGTTCAACAAGCTTTTGAATGCCCATGTTATAGAAATCGGCCGCCTGTGACGATAACCAGTCCTTAACTGCTTCTTTCACTTCATCATCTGTGTCGAAGCGCTTGCCGCCGAGAAACTCCTTTAAGTAACGGAACAGGTGGAAATCACTTGGCGCCAGGTCCGGACTGTAAGGAGGATGGTCCATCTGTTCCCATCCAAATTTCTTGATCAGAGCTTGCGTTTCATTTGCAGTGTGGGGTCTGGCATTGTCATGCAACAACAAGATTCCAGACGACAAAAGACCACGTCGCTTATTCTGGATTGCACGTCGAAGTTTAGTCAGGGTAGCGCAGTAGGCGGCTTTATTAATTGTTGTTCCTCTCTCCATAAAGTCGACTAACAATACTCCACGTCTATCCCAGAACACAGTCGCCATAACCTTACGTGTTGAGATTGTCTGCTTTGCCTTGACCTTGACTGGCGATGACGTGTGACGCCATTGCATTGACTGACGTTTAGACTCTGGAGTGATGTGAGAAACCCATGTCTCATCCCCTGTGACAACATTGTCTAAAAGACTGTCACCTTCCTTATGATATCGCTCCAAAAAATCAAGAGCAAAAGCCATTCTTTTCATTCGTTGGGGCTCAGTAAGCAGCCTGGGAACCCAACGGGCACACAATTTGTGAAACTTCAAATGTTCAGACACAATTCTGTACAAAGTTGTTCTACTCACATTCGGAAAATGCATGTCTACGTCTGTAATAGTGAATCGGCGATCTTCACGAATTTTTTTGTCAACCGCATTGACCAAATCGTCTGAAATCACTGATGGTCGGCCACACCGTCGTTCATCGTGCACATTATCCCGTCCTTCATTAAAAGCTCGCACCCACTTGCGCACTTTACTGTCGCTCATTATGTTAGGATCGTACACTTCAGTAATCTGCCGATGGATTTCCGCCGCTGAATTGTTTCTTGCAGACAAAAACCGTATCACTGCCCTTACTTCACAATCGGTGGGCTGATCAATTGTCTTAAACATTGTAAAGTGACACTGTGAACTACACTCAGCAACAGTAACAAAGCGAATGGCGGCGTTTGACGCGCAAGGCTTGCCGGGAGTCGGCGCGCATGCGTGTTTTGTCATTGGCGCAAAATTTCAATAGTTACGGCGAATCGGACCTTACTTTTGGAATAACCCTCGTATAAAGTACATATAGCTAAATTAGAAGTCACGATGATCATCATCATACTGTTCCCAGGTTGTATCATACTGTTCCCAGGTTGTAAACTGGCCTGACTTGCATTTTACTCCAAATCAAGTATGAGGTCAAATGACAGCAGCTCATGCACTAAAGTAGTAGAAGTCAGAAATATCAAAGTTACTTACGGATCTTTTACTCTCTCATTCAATTTTGTTAGTCCCATATATTCAGAAAGCTCCTGAAAGAGGATTTTAATAAAGATTCTGCTTGAGCTTGTTGTGTCCTCTTCATTCAGCTTTATAAATGAAAGCACTTCCCATGAAATGGCATCAGTAAATAACAAATGTGCAAAGAACTTTGCAGTATTTCTCAATTTATTTGTATCCAAACGATGTATTGTGCTATAGGTATCACGGAAGATTTGTTGGAATGGAGGTATGTACACCTTGTTGATCTGGCAGAATCTCTGAAACATATTTTAACTTACATCAAAAACAAATATGAAATTTCTGTAAACATACATACTAATTCCAAACAGTTTTATCATGGTGCTTACTGTTGCAATTATCTTCCACTTGTTTTTTGTAACTTACAATGTTATATCAACTACAGTTCTTGTTACGGGAAAATAATTGTACCCTGAAAGTGTCATGAAATTTCTTATAATTCCATTTTTTGCCACCTCCATCCAGCTAAAGTTGGTAATGAATTATTTTAGGTGCTCAATAATTATGTATGTTAAACGTTAAATTCAGTACTGTTAAAACCAGTTTGCTAACGAGAAACTCTCCTCGGATTCCCATCTGGGTGACAGCATTAAACTTCTGCTACATTTAGACAAATATAAAATACTAAACTTTGGTGAGGGCCCTGGATATAACACACTCATAAGTATCAATGACCCCCTCCTCAAATTAAAACACTGAATTCTTCAACAGCAATATAAACTGGAAAGTTTACACTCACACGGCTTCTGTTTAAACAAACCTACTAGAATAATCCTGCTTTGTAAAAGAATTTCCAAATAAAGGGCTTACATGTCTCATTTTTATTTCACAGTCATTCTCTGACAAGATAAACAGCATCATTAATATTTTTCACAGTTTAAGTCTGGCAGAAGAAAGTAAGAGCTGAACACTGATTACCTAACATGTAATCAAGATGTGATTGTATACTTCACAATGTGAGAAACACAAGAAAATTCAGTCTCTGCATAAGTTATCTTCCTGTAAGTTGTTGAGCAGAAAGGAGAAACAAAATTATACAGAGTGTTCAAAAAATGTGACAAATAATACCTTGAGAGGTGATAGTACTCATCGAAACAAGAAAAATAAGTCCAATAAACATGCGTCCAGAAATGCATACTTTCTGGGATAAGTCCAATAAACATGGGTCCGAAAATGCATACATTCTGTGATAAACAAATGTTCACAGGAGGCATTCAATGTGGCGTCCTTTTATGACAATGCACCCCTCTGCCCTCCAGCATAAGGAAAGATGCACCCTTTGAAGTATACCTGCTTGCATGCATTGAAGATGTGACCCTGTAGTATCCGCACATCACTGATTGGCATGGTGTTGACCAATTCCCTCCAGTTTCCCCATAACCAAAAGTCTAGGGGATTGAGGTCTGTGGAATGAGCAAGCCAAGGTGTGGGGCTGCCCGACCTATCTAGCTGTCCTGAAACGTATGCGGCAGATGTTCGCGCACAATGTGATGAAAGTGTGCTGGCGCACCACCATGCATTAACCACATTGGCATTCGTTGTTGCATTGGCACAGCCTCCAGCAAGGTATGCAATACATTGATGAGAAAGTCTAGATAATGCACCCCACTTAACCCTCGAGTGGGCCACTCATTAAAAAATCTCTATGAAATATAATCAGTTGGTACCACTGTGTTCTTCTCTCGTGTATTCCTTCATTGTTGTCTTGACTTCTGCTGTAAACAATCGTTTCTGTCCTTGATTGTTACAAGCGGAGTTATTTCATATTTCTTCTGCCTGTGTGGCGCACCTGCTGATGTCCCGATATCAGAAAGTGTTTTTTTTTTTTTTATGTGCTGTACAAAACCTTAACGTTATAGTACTTCATTGTTTTACATATTTTGCAATTATTTTTGTTTTTATAGGACTAAAATATGCCTTAATGACGCCGAGGATGAGTGGCTACTCAATGAGGATCCAGATTTTCTGGTCTCAAATTTCAAGTTTGATGATTGTGAAGATGAGGATGAAGAAGAAGAAGAAGAAGAAGAAGAAGAAGAAGTGATCACACAGTGTTATCATGATTCAACAAGTGAGCAAGAATGTGCCTCTGAAGCCGAAGAAAGTGATATCGAACCTGTTTCAAATGATAAGAATTATATTGGAAGGGATAAAACGTGTAAATGGAAGAAATCTTGCAGTACAGATGCAACAAAGACAAAAAGTAAGAACAATGACAAGATACGTCCCGGACCTAAAGCCATAGCCAGAGATGTCAAGGATGATATAAGTGCATTCACTAAAATAACCACCATTGACACAATCGATGAGGTTGTGAGATGTACTAACATATATATTCAACATAAAATAACTAGTGTAAATTATATGGAAGAAAAGATGCCAAAGACATGGAGAGAGATGAAATAATGGCATTGTTTGGATTTATCTGCATCTTAGGAATGAAGAAGGCTAACCATATAAATATGAATGAACTTAGGATGTCTGATGGATCAGGCATGCAGATACTTAGAACTGTGATGAGCTCCAAGTTTTTCTGTTCCTATTACAGTGTATCAGATTTGATGATAAAAGAACATGACAAGCCAGACACGAAACAGACAAGTTAGCTGCTATTAGAACAGTGCTTGACGAGTCTATTGAAAACTGCAGAAACAGTTACAGCATGAGCGAATTCATAAATGTGGATGAAAAGTTACAAGCATTTAGAGGTTGCTGTAACTTCATTCGGTGTATACCGAATAAATCAGCAAAATATGGAATAATGATGTTTGCTCTCTGTGATGCGAAAACTTTTTAGACCGGTAACTTGGAGATCCATTGTGGCAAGCAACCTCAAGGGCCATATGCTGTTTCAAATTCTCCTTCAGACATGGTCAGCAGACTTACCAGTCATACTGAAGGAAGCAATAGCAATGTGACTATGGATAATCAGTATACCAGTTACGCACTAGCACTCTCCTTACTGACCAGGAAACTCACATGCGTTGGAACAATGAGGAAAAATAAACGTGAGTTTCCATCAGAATTCCTACCAAAGAAAGATAAGAGTACAAAATACGTCTTTATTTGGGTACCAAAAAAATATTACTTTATTGTCCTATATACCCGAAAAGAATAAAGCAGAAGTAGAAAAAGTTGGAGAGTCTTCTTCAAAGAAGCATGGGCGATGTCTAAACTGTGGACACACCAAAAACATAAACACCACAATCAAATGTGATTTTTGCCACAGTTTCATCTGCAAACAGCATGTGACTATCAGATACCCAAGTGAAAACTGTAAACATGTTGACTCAGAATAAGACGTCACAAAGAAATGTGTGTGCGTTGTTCACTTTCATAATAAGTAAAGTTTTATTGTTGATTGTTATGACAACAAAATAACATTGCACTGTCTCTATGTGATATTTAGTGTTTTACATGTAAGACATGGAATACAATCTTCAGATAACCCAAATATATGTGTTCTGTTTTTGTCATTCATAAATCCGTGTAAATAGCAATAAAAATATAAATGAGATGTAAGAAACAGAAAAAAGTGCCACGGCACACAGAGTGCGCCACGCGCCTTCTCGCGTAATGAATGGAAGCGCGCCCGCTCGAGGCTTAACCTTTGTGGTAGCACATATTCTATAGCCAAGTACACTTGCCCATACGCTGACTGAGAATCAGTGTTGATGCCCCCTTTCCTGAATTGCTTGGGGATTTACATCCGCTCATACATGCCGGTTATGGATACTTGCAACACAATCTCCTATGAGCCCTGCCTCATTGGTAAATAAAATCTTGAATGTGAAAAATGGATCTGCAGCACACTTCTGCAACAACCACTGACAGAACTGCTGTCTGCCATGATGATCCTGTGGCCTTAGGGCCTGAATGCGCCGTAGACAATATGGGTACAGCAATTTTTCATGAAGTACAGATAAGAGAGAGAGAGAGAGAGAGAGAGAGAGAGAGAGAGAGAGAGAGAGATGCCTTATGCTGCTACTAATCATCACCCACTGGCCCCAGGGGTTTCTTCCACCGAACACAGGCACATGGTGCTCCATGTCAGACGTGTGGAGTGTGGCGGGCCTTCCACTGCCAGTCTTCAGAGGTGCAAGGGTACATGTGTCCCTCATATGCTGGAAAAGTCTGCTGAATAGCTTATCAGAGGGCACTCTGTGCTGTGGATATTTTTCAGTGTAGAGGGCACAGACTTGCAGACTACATCCATTTGCTAAGCCATAGCAGAATAACGTATCCGCAATTTCACTTGTCAAGTAGTAAGCTTCCGTCGCTAACAAGTGGTGGAAGAGAGAAAATGTAAATGTGCTACACCATTTGTACGAAGAAACTGCACCATAACAGTATACACATAACTGAATCCGCTTTTGGAAGAAAGCGAAAGACAATAATATGTACACAGGTTGCCAGTACTATACAATAAGGCACACAAACATGATAAAGTCTAACATAGTCTGCAACATAACTTGGACCAAACAACTGATTGTAGACCACCTAATGGTAGATACAGCACTGTGAGTAAGACATTATAATACCCTGCTGACACATTTGATGGTACACCAGTACAACGACTGTGCTAATATCTGCAGCCCTGCCTATAACATTGTGTTTATCTCAGAACATATATGTTTCCAGACTCATTTTTTATTTTTCTTCTTTCGTTGAGTACTACCACCACTCAAAGTATTTGACACTTTTTTAACAATCTGTATATGCCAGAGATTGAGGTTTCAAAGCAAGAGGTACTTTCTTTGGGAACTGGATTCAATAATGAGATAGCGGAACATAAAGGAGATACAGAAAGAAAAGGAATTTTTCCTCTTCTTTACCTTTTGCATCTCTATCAAAATGGACACCACATCAACTTTCATTCTCTCTGTTATCACTACCAACATTCAAATGTGTCAGCAGGGTATTATAATGTCTTACTCACAGTGCTGTATCTACCATTAGGTGGTCTACAATCAGTTGTGTGGTCCGAGTCATGTTGTAGACTATGTTAGACTTCATCATGTTTGTGTGCCTTATTGTACAGTACTGTCAACCCTTCATACATATTATGGTCTTTAACTTTCTTCCAAAGGGGGATTCAGTTATGTGTATATTGTTATGGTGCAGTTTCTTTGTACAAATGGTGTAGCACATTTACATCAAAAACTGATCAAAATGTCAACAGAGTCATAGGTCTCATACACTTCAATTTTCAGTTAATGGTATGAGATAGAGGGAAACAGTTGAATTTGACTCCCATCATCGTTCATCACTGTAAATGAGAAAAATCTGTGCAAGAATGGTCTCAAAGTTTTTATTGAGAACAAAAAGATGAAAGGCAGGACATGTTTTGATATAAAATGAAGATGAATCTTCTTTTCTGAAACATCGTAATTGGTGACAAAACATCACTCTTCATATATAATCTGGAAAAAATACCAAGCCAGGATGAAGAGCAAGTCTTATCATGTTTTATGGTCTAATGAAGATGAACCTCCTTTTCTGGAATGTAATAACTGGTGGCAAAGGGTTGCTTTTCATATACAATCTCAAAGCAGTACCAGAGCCAGAAATGGCATATTTCAATTTCAATGCTGATAAAAGCAAGAACGATCAAATCAGCATCAAATGCATGCTGACCTGCTTTTTTAATATAATTATGGAGAACTTTCACCAATAATTTGTTGTTGAAGAACCAACAGTAAACCAGCATTCTTACCAGGAATTTCTTGACAGCCATAAAAAAAGGGGGACTGGGTGGTACTTAAGTCAGACTAAGCTTGATGCACAAGGCGTTGCAGTATTTGCACCTTGCTACCTGTTCTCTATTTATTTTTGATGAGTAAAAATATTTTGATAATTTTTCAGTCATCTTATTCTCCAAACATAGTCTCCCTGATTTTCTTCTCATCCTGAATCCAAAATCTCACCATTTTGGGGAAAAAAAAGAAAAAACAGAAAATATTAAAACAGCTATGACTTACTAGCCATCTGTAGCCTTCCAGTTACCAATACTAAGACTGTTGTCAATGTTACAAGCACAGTGTGGTGTGTCAAAGTGTTTAATCTGAAGATGAGAGATTGAATTTGTAATTTTTAGATTGCAAAAGAACCTTGCATAAAGCTCATCTCATTACTTTATTCATGGAGCTTGTAAATATTCATAACAAAAAAAAGTCAAGAGCAAGTAAGCAGCACTTGAGGTCTAATATGTGGGGTTAAAAATGTATTCTGCTGAAATATGTTTGTAACTTCAAGTAGGATTACATAAGGAAAACTAGCTTACCATCAGTAAATTAGTAAATCAATCACACACACACACACACACACACACACACACACACACACACACACACACACACACACAACACTTCTGAACCAGGTATTATAAAAAGAAAAGAGGAATATTAGTTTGAATCTTACTTGTGCAAGAAGGCCAAAAAACTTTTCATATGTTCGCTGCTCAGCACAACAATCCAGAAACATATGGCAGAGTTCAATTTCCTGGCCAGGTTTTAATTCCATTCTCATCAACTTATGTGCACATTCCTCAAAATCTAAGCTGGAATGAATTGTAAGGTAAATTGCCCTCCTAAGGGCAACCAGATTGGTTTCAGTGTTGTCCAGAATTGTTTCTTCCTTCTCTCCCTCTGCAAAATAAAAAACAAAAGTTAGGGTCAATTGTACATTAATCAGCTTAAATAACTGGTAACAACTATGGCAATGTAACAAACCTACAATGAAAAACATTAAACTGTGAAAAAGAAAGACCATGAATCATACTGAAGCCAAAATTATCAGTAATGAACAAACACACACATCATAGCCTTGGAAGAATATTTTATATACCAAATTTCTTTTTTGCTTTGGAAGTTTTACAGACCAAAAGCTGCAGACAGGATCTATAGAAGATTTATAAAAGAACTGGACAATCCACCACAGCTCATAACTCTGTTACAACAATTATTTGAAATGGAGTACAAAGTTTTGAGAGGCATTCACAAAAATTAAACACATATATAGGTAATACACTGTAGCATGCAAATTTTGCTGAGAAGTTCCATCTAGTCACAAATACAGACTGAACAAGCCAAAAACTTTTATGTCTCTCCTCTGTAGTGTACAAGATATCCCACATAATTATAACCAATCAAATAGCAAATAATTTTGTTTCAATCATGCAAAGAAGAGAATAATTATTACATAAAAGATGATTTGTAAGCATTAAATTATAGCGTGGTCCCATGAGTAAAAGTTACTACCTTCTTTAAGATTCATAATTCACAGCTCTCGACTCCAATTAGTAATGTGTCAATAGGAAGAGGGACGGTGACATTAGCTCTAAAAATGAGCATTAGCAGGGCCTCCAAGTGGCTTTATCTGGCCAGACAGGCCAGATGCAATCCCGGCACATAGTGCTAGCATGCTATGGAGATGGATGCATTTGCACAATAAAAGTTAGTTGAAGAGAACTGACAAGTGGCCATTTCTGCGGAACAAGGAGCTTACAGATATCAGAGTAACTACCAGACAGCACAAGAATGCTTTCAAAGAGGTGCTTTTCTGGGTAGGGTGCACGTGTCTTTTAATGGGGACAAAGAAGGGATTATGGAACAGTTGTGGAAGTGCTATAAAAACATTTGATTGACATGGCAAAGAAACCAAGTCTGACCAGTCAGATGGATGGACACAACCACAACAGTTCTGTGGAATGCTACAGGAGACATGCTCCTGGGGTGGTACATTTCGATGAGATGCATCATGAAAGGCACTTCAGCATCTGTTGGGAAGAAATGGTGCCATCCAAGGGAATGGATAAACGAGAAGATGAATGTCATTCTGTACAAGTAGACTGCATGTCTCATATTATTAACTATTTCCATGGACATGAAGTAACAGCTAATATATCCAATCATTATAGCTTAGTAGCACTGAACACACTTTGCTGTAAAGTGTTCTGAATGTTATTAAGCTATAATGATACAATGAATGTTTTTGTCAAAGCAGCTATGGCAAATAATCATTTGAACAACTTACATGGGTGTGTTCAGATAATCAGCAGTTTCAGACACAAATTTATTAGCATGATACACGTTGATGACAAACAAGTTACAGCATCTTGTAAATTGCAGCAAAGGTACTGTTTTGCTAAAACAGACTTCACAAATGGTGAAATGGAATTGGAAATGCCATGTGGCTAGGGCCTCCCGTCAGGTAGACCATTCGGCTGGTGCAACTCTTTTGAGTTGAGGCCACTTCAGTGACTTGCATGTCAATGGGGATGAAATGATGATGATAAGGATAACACAACACCCAGTCCCTGAGTGGAGAAAATCTGTGACACAGCCAGGAATCGAACCCAAGCTGTTAGGTACAACATTCCGTCATACTGACCACTCAGCTACGAGGGGCGGACAATGGTGAAATGAACAGTGTGAAAGCAGTTCTCCTTGGTGTGGCACAAAGATTTCAAGACATGATGTGGTTAGTGTGGATAACTTTTCATAGCATAGCAGAAAGTCTTCACCAGAATTTTTGTGTTCAAAATTAATTAATCCATGGCAAGATGTTTTTTCATTAAGAAAAGAAGTTCTCATTGTCTAATTCCATGGAGCATTGTTAAACAAATTAAACAAACAACCAACAATTCTGAAACAAGAATAGCTCTGGCAGCTGGCCCATAAACTAACAGATAGCTACAATATACAGTAAGCAAGTGTCTTATTTACAACATCAACCCTCTAGGTAGAACAGGAACATCATCCAAATATCTTACCAGCAAATGAACTTGACATCAGGAGCAAGTTCTTCTACCAGTTTGTGAGTCAGTTTTGGATAGTAATACTTGCATTTGAGCCACAAGTGCAGGCAGCGTTTCTGAAAATGAGTATGCCAGTTTTACCCTGACAACTGAGACAGTAGTAGTCTTACCATTTAGTACAATATCCAGAGTTTGTTCTGCTTTTCTTATCACCTGACATCTAAGGAGCTAGCACACATGGTTTGACACCCTCCGTACACTGCACAATATGCATCTGTACACTGCACAGCATGCATGCATTTTTGCAGGTCCCAAGGCATTAAGGTAAGTGCCGTTCTGTGTCTGGAGGCTTGATGTGGGTGAATGCAAGCAAAGTGATTTCTCAGACAACAAATTAAATCTTCATGGGTCATGGTCTGGTGGCTGTGAATATTTCAGATTGATGAATTTACCTGGCAACCAAAGTGTTTCGCTATATATGATCTCTACTGACAATGAGCCTAAGTCTGTTGCATACGTAGTGGAAAGGCTGAGTACGACCATAGGTAATGCAGTTGTCCAGGTGCTGGTGTGACACATTAATCAGCCTTCAGAGAATGGTGCCACTGTTTGATAATGCACTGCAGAATTTGCTATGCTACTTAAATAACTCTGTACTTGAATTGTAGGCTGCAGTCTGTCGTAATGTGCAGCAGACAACCAAAGCGAGAAAACCAACATTACACAAAGGCAAAGGGTAGCACCTCCACCAATATGTTATCAACTGGTATAGCTTCAGGCCAACTGATGAACCAATCAACGGCACTCAACAGATAACACTGATCATTAGAGGAAGGAAGTGAACCCACAACATCAATGTGCATATGCGTGAAGCTCATTTTCATGCCTGTAAATTCTCCAATTTGTGTATGCACATGATGGGCTGTTTCACTGTACACATTGTACACATGCACGGCCCACTCTTCTGCAAACCAGGCTCAGCAAAATGTTTTGGCACCGCGATGGCATAGCTTGTGAAGGCTGTTGAAGCCACATCCATGGAAAGTGGGTCACAGAAATGGGCAAGACCTTCCACTGGAAATGTCATAATATAGTTTGACATCAGAATTATAAATATCAGCAAGTTGCAGTTGTATGCTGTGCAATACATCACACGGTAGCTTCTGGAGTTCCTCATCAGATTCCTGTCCCTTCGAGAGCTGGAAAAAAGTCGTGTCACTTTGTTAACCAGTGACAAACAGTCAGCGACCACAACATTTATGCCTTAAATGTGCTGGATATCAGTGCTTAATTGAACAATAAAATTCAGGTGGTGGTACTGCTGTAACTCTTCTACTACTGTTGTTCTGCCTAAAGGCATAGATAAACAGCTTGTTATCAGCAAATATGAATTCTCTGGTCTTCAACAGTGGTCAAAAGTACCCGACTGCTGCACACACAGATGGAACCTCATCATCATAAGTACTCCATTTCTGCTGAGAAGTGCAGAGCTTATGCAAGAAGAACGCAAGTGTCACCAAGTGCCATAAACTTGCTTGTATGACACTGCACCAATAGCTGTCAGAGTGGCACAGACTATTAGCAAGAGTGATGCATCCGATACAGGGTGCCAGGAGTGCATCATTTACTAGAGTTTGCTTCACTGCATTAAAAGCAGAGCTCACCTCATATGTCCAGTGGCTGGATGAGTTTCCAAGAGTCCTATATGTGCTCCTGTTGTTGGTTCTTCCAGCTCAGTTTAGTGACACAAATGTCACCAGTAAAAATTTAGCCTCCCTAAGACACAGTGTAGCTACGTAATGGTTTGAAGTCATATAAACTTCATGATGGCTTCCACTTTATCTAGTAGCAGTGAAGACCCTGTACATGAAATCAAATGGACCAAAATGGTAATCCAAGGTCTGCCACAAAACACACTTAGTAGTGTTCAACACCACACTATGCTGTTCTAGGCATTTGAAAATCCTCCTCAGGTTTTGCTGAAGCTGTTCTGCTGTGGCTGAAAATACGAGATTGTGATCCAAGCAGCACACTGTCAATGAACCTCTGCCATGATTTGAGTGGCAATGTGCAAACCAAAGATCAAATAGATACCTTCAAATAAGCCGAGTTGAGTGATGATAACAGTCTTGGATTGTCTTTGTTTGTCACAGGAATTTGCACAGTCCAGCACACTAAACAAAGTTGCCCTACTGAGAGCATAACTGTAGTACCTTAATCGAGGCATTGGATATCTGTATAGATTTTTGTTGTATACTATGCACGGCAATCGCCACACAAGCACTATGTGCCACCCTTTTTTCTGTATGAAATGGAGGGGTGAAGACCTATAACTATAAGGAGGGTGAATAATACATTCCATGAGAATTGAGTTAAAACCCCTTGAGATGATCAGGAGCTAAATGTCTGGACAGCTTGAAACTGGAGTGCCTTTGCAGTTTTGATAAAATGCTCTATGTTGTAGCATACCTCTCTCAGCACACCAGATAGTTGATTTATGGCCGGAAATGGTTGAGCAACTTGGCATATATGCTTTCTGCAGCCTAATGCACTATGAGTCACTGCACTGCATTGGAAACCAGCAGCAGAAAGTCTGGTGATGGTGTCAAGGAACTGCGCATTTGCCACATCACATAACAGATGGTAAACTCAGCTCTGATTACAGGCTCCATGATATCCACAACAGTAAAATACCAAGTCTACCTCAATACATTCTGTACAGTAAGTGGCTACTGATGAGTTGATCCTCAAACTACTGGTAAAGCCAACATGATGTAGGTGACTATACTGCGCTACTTAGAACTGATGGATTCATTCTGGAAAGACTGCGTGATCTTCTGCAGTAACGATGTCTATCCTTTCTGTAACTGTGCTGAATCAGCAGTTCACTCATTTCACTAGTCAAAGTGTCCACTTTGTCTGATGTGAGATTGTAATCTGCCCATCTCACTGCTGGTGATGAGGCACTGTTGTACCAAGCCACTACAGTACTGACTGATAGTGGTGTTATTGCATCCTGAATCCTCTCAGCCATATCTGTGACAGCATCCACACAAACACTGAGATGCTAATATGGCTATCAACTCAGAGAGAGAGAGAGAGAGAGAGAGAGAGAGAGAGAGAGAGAGAGAGAGGTTGGTTGGTTGTTTTGGGGAAGGAGACCAGACAGCGAGGTCATCGGTCTCATCGGGGTAGAGAAGGACGGAGAAGTAAGTCGACAACGAGGTCATTAGAGACGGAGCGCAAGCTCGGGTTAGGGAAGGATTGGGAAGGAAATCGGCCGTGCCCTTTCAAAGGAACCATCCCGGCATTTGCCTGGAGCGATTTAGGGAAGTCACGGAAAACCTAAATCAGGATGGCCGGACTCGGGATTGAACCGTCGTCCTCCCGAATGCGTGTCCAGTGTCTAACCACTGCGCCACCTTGCTCGGTAGAGAGAGAGAGAGAGAGAGAGAGAGAGAGAGAGAGAGAGAGAGAGAGGGTGGGGGGGGATACCTCCTCCCCCCTCCCCCATGCTTTTCAGGTAATCTGCTGTTATAGCACATAAATTTATTTGCTCTTGTAGAAGTCTAAATAACACAACACTTATTTACAAGATATAAGCTGATGAGAAGCAAGTCATTGAGGTCTTGTAAAATGCAGTAAAGTCCCTATACCATTACCGTTGAAACAGACTTCATAAAAGCTTAAATGAACAGTACAGAAGCAATTCTTAACACAGCACAAAATATTTATGGACACAACATGGTCAGTGCTGTTAATTTCTCGTGGTGCTGAAAACAATCTTCTGAAGAATTTTTGCTTTTGAAATTAATTAACGCAAGGTGAGATGTGCCTTCATGAAGGTAAAGAAGTTCTCCTGTTTAGTTCCATGGACTGTCATTAAACAAACAACTGCCACTGGTGAATCATGAACACCTCTGGCGGCTGGCCCGAAAACTACAAGGGCAATCTGAAACAGAAGGTCTCTTATTTTTCTGGGGAAGCAGAGAAACCTAACACAGTTGTTGGCCACACTGTTGTGAGTGGTGCTTCCTCCTTTCCCAAACAAGCAAGCTCGTGCTTTGGTCAGGTACTTAGTCTTGACTTGGCAGCCATTCAAAATGGATTTTCTGCTGAACACTAGCACCAAATCCGAAGTTCATGCAATTATTCAATTTTTGAATACAAGTGGCTTTAAAATGGTTGAAATTCACTGTCAAATTATGGATATGTATGGACAGTCAGGCATGGATGTCAAAAACGTACACAAGTGGCATAGAGAGTTTACAGCCAGTCGTACTGAAATTAGCGACGAATAAAGGAGCAATAGGCCATCAATTTATGGCGACACAGTTGTGAAGGCTGAGGAAACTATACATAAAGATTGGATGATGAGTCTGGATGCTCTATGCAATTTTGATCCTGATGTTTCCCGAAGCACCTTCCACAGAATTTTAATGGAAAAGCTGTAATATCGGAAGTGTTGTACAAAATGGCTACTGTGTGTGCTGACAGAAGAGCACATGTAGCTAGTTGGTCCTCCTTTAAAATTTCTTTGCCACTAAGAAGACAAAAAGGACAAATTCTTAGATTCTATTGTCACAGGTAACAAAACCTATGATTAACTTTACACCCGAGACAAAACAACAGTCACTTGATTGGTGGCATGCCTCGTCACCCAAGCTGTGAAAATTCAAATAAACACAGTCTGCCGGTAATACCCTTGCAACTGTGTTTTGGGACTGGAATGGGGTACTGCTGGTTAACTTTCTGCCTGCTGAGTCAACAATATATGCTGACAGTTACTGTGAAACACTGAATTCAGAAATGGAGGAGCATTGAGCAAGGGCATAAAAATTCTCCATGACAACATCCAGCCCTATGTCGCCTATTCATCTGCTGTAAAACTTTGGTTGGAACGTCATCACCCACTCATAATACAGTTCAGACTTGGCACAAGCTCAAAGACCGCAGTTCAGTATTTTCCACAGGAGATGGCAGCAACTGCCTATGATACGAGCACTGCAAAACTACCACTGCATCTACAAAAATGCATCAACCGAAATGATGATTATGTGGAAAAATAAAGCATTCTTCAATCTTTAAAATATGTACAGCTCCAATACACAGTACACAACTATCTTATATGGAATACCTTTTTCACTTGTTCAGTCTGAGTTATGTGATAATTGTGGGAATGCATATAATCTTTGTAACTCAAGACACAATGTTTATCATGCAGAAAAATAAATCTTGTGCCAGAGGGCAGCAACAACTATCATGTGCTTGCGCATTACCTTAGCGCATGCCTTTACAGGTTTCCTTATCCACAGTTTGAATCAGTTATTGGTGAGACCGGCTTAGCTTTTCTCAACTGATGATGGCGGCCAGGTGTACTGCAGAAATATTGTGTGCAGATGACAATTTGATCCGACTGAAGACCCAACAAGAATTTAATCAATAAATCAGAAGATTTATGGAATTCAGATAAGCGTCTTCAGCAAATATATTAACTAATTTAGTTTGATGAAATCAAATTTAAGACTTTCACCCTTGGAGTCACAGTGGTTTCTGCCACAACCTAACATTTTACTCATTTTGTTTTAAAGTACTAGTGCCTTTTGCATGAAACCCCTCATGCTTTGAATGCCCTGAATCACGTTTCAAAACAAAATGAATAAAATGGTGCATTGCGTCAAAACCACTGGGGCTCAAAGTGTTAAATAGGCGTGAGAAGAAGAACGTGGGAACATCTCTGTAGAGGAGGGGAAGGAGGGGGTGAGACTAGAAAGGAAACTACACGCAACCAAAAAGAGTAACGACAGTCACAGTAGTATAAAAAAGAAAGAAATCAGTGTTTGCATTGGATAACCAAGAAAAAATTAAGGGGTTGTGGGAGCATTACACCTCTAGTTAAATAAAATTCAACAAGTGGAAAATCTTAATAGAGTAAGTTTTAAATAGACCTGAAAATAAGGAACAAGAAAATAAAGTAAATTATAACCAACATGATTAAAAGAAAATAGTACCAATTAACAATGAAGTCACCGAACAAGTTGATGAGTTTTTGTATCTAAGATATTGGAAGGCAACAATGGGATGGACAGCAAAAGAAATAAAGACAACAGTTGAAAAGGCATAGAGAACTTTTGATAAACCATAAAAGTTTTGAAAGCTAAGCTTAAGATAAGTTCTAATGGGAAAATTTATAATTAATTTGTTTTACCGGTTCTGACTTAGAGCACTGAGAAATGAACTATTAACATTTTGGCAACAGAGCCTGAGCATAGGTCGAGCCACAGAACTGCTTCAAAATGACGGCATCCAAGAATAGGTCACGCTACTGTTGCGTGCCACTCACAGCCTATTAGCTGTCCGGAAGCAGGCTGGCTACTGTGGTAGTGCTGCTTGGAACGCCTGCCTATATGTCCCTCGACTGCTGCACCCCTCTGTGTTTCAGTTTTAGAACTACTTCATTTGCATATTCTATATACAACCACATAGGTATCCCAACAGGTCCAGTGGTCTTTTCTCTTTCAAGTGACTTCAGTTGATTTTCTAGCCTGTGGTCACTTACTTCAATATCTGTCATTTTAAAGTTTGTGCAATGATTTACAGAAGGAACTATGGTACAATATTCCTCAGTGAAACAGTTTTGAAAAAATGAGTTTAGTGAGTTTAGTATTTCGGCCATCTCTCTGCCATCCTCTGTTTCAATGCCATTATTGTCACACAATGTCTGGATGGACTGCTTTGATCCATTTATTGATTTAACATGAGACCACAGCTTCTTAGGACCTTCTTTCAGATTGGTACCAGAAATTTACTTTCAAATTCCCTGAATGGGTCATCACTATGGCTCCCTATACACTAATTTTGGCTTTGTTCAATTTTAGTTTGTCTATAAGGCTATGGCTACATTTCTTCTCTTTGTTTTCGGAGCAGTTTTCTAACAAGGCTGTCGAGCCACGGTAGGTCTGTCCCATGCTCAGAGCTTTGCTTGAAACATACCTGTCACAGGCATATTGTACAATATTCTTCAACGTGCTCCATTTATGCTCAACCTTTTCCTTCCAGGAGATGAAGGTTTCATGTTGGCGGCTCAGGTAATCTGAATTCTGTTTGCTGTCACACTTTCTAAGCGGAAATATCTTCCTACCTTTCATTACATTTTATTTACAACCATATTCATATGATCCTGTAATGGCCTTATTGTCTTGATTCAGTATTCTCCATTTCCTGATTCGAAAAGTTTGGGTCTGTTGTAAACACCTGATCCAGGATATTACCTTCAAGAGACAGTTCCCTGACTAATTACATGGGGTTATTTTCAGATATCACAAATTGCTTGAGTCTCCCAGTCTGTAGACTGTTAGCTGAAATCTCCACAGGTGACCAGCAAGTTTACCCAGACCCTGATTCAAGTTTTCTCTAAAATGTTCAGCCACTACTATCATTACTATCCATGCAGCATTTGCACAGAAAAACACATCAAGTGCTATTGTGATAACATTATTCAATAGTCTCAGTCGATGAGTTTTGCTACTTATGCAACAAAACACCTGATCATGGCCAAAGTAGAAGGGGTATAAAATATAGACTGGCAAAAGCACGAAAAGTGTTTTTGAAAAAGAGAAATTTGTTAACACTAAATATAAATTTAAGTGTTGGGAAGTATTTTCTGAAGGTATTTGTATGGATTGTAGCCTTGTACAAAAGTGGAACATAGCTGACAAACTGTTGAAATAAGAAGAGAATAGAAGCTTTTTAAATGTGCTGCTATAGAAGGAACACTGTTGGATAGATAAAATAAATAATGAAGTAGTACCAGATCAGATTGGGAGAAAAAACTGTGGCACAATATGATTAAAAGCAGCAATTAGTCGGTAGGACACATCCTGAGGCACTGGCAGATTGTCAATTTGGTAATTTCTGGCTTGTTGATTGTCCTCTTTTCTATTCTTAACTTTTGAGGTTTATAGATCTTGTCTGTTGCTTTGCTGTCATACTCATCTTATTCTTATGTCCCTCCTTTACTAAGAGTCAAAAAATCCTCTCTCACTCAATCCCTGAATGGTCCCACCTCTTCTGCATCTCTATTGCTAGATAATGAAAGTTAAGATTCAAAATGTTATCAGTTTTTATCAACATTCAGTCATGTGAATATCTGATCAAACACAAAAGTTCGTTAGACTTATTTAAAATCATAAAAAAATGAATGCTGGAATGATTTCTTGCTTTTTTCAGTATGAAATGGGAGGAGGAATGTTACGAGAAGACATAACTTATTTCCATTAGTGAATAAAAATTTATAAAAGTGATCATACATAAAAGCAGTTAATTAAATATTCTGATTTAGTGCAAAGTATTTAAAACATTTCAGACAACTGGAGGGTTAAACAACATGTACACTAACAAAATAAAATTGTATTTTGTTTCTCAAATTAATGGTTTATGTCTCACCATTCTCACTGTCACCTTCTGAATCTTCTTCTTCACTCTCTGAACCAGAACCACTACCAGATTCATCACTGCTCTCATCCAACAGTTCTTTCTTTAGAGCATTATATTTTTCTTCATTTGTCTCATATTCTGGATCAAATTTGAACACATCTGGGAACAGAACAAACATGATGATTAGTACTATTAAACAACACAATTGAGAAATGGTGAAATGTTTACATAAAATATGTTACAACACATTTATTAAGACAAATGAGTACCTTTCATCACATGTGTGACTGCACGCGCAAGCACATGAAAAACAGGATGTATTTATAAGAATGGAAGTCAAATTAAAATGTAAGTAAACTATTTGTTATTTCAAAAGCAATTGCCATAAGTGTTAATATGCAGGGTGAGCACAAAGTCTTGCCCCGATTATTACAATTTGTTACAGAATAACTGTTTGACATAATAATTTTCATATGATGCCATTACATACGCTAATGTTACTAGTCTTTAAGACCACTTGCGTTAGTGAACCTCAACGTGTGCTCCCTTTGTAGCTCACAGAATATTGAAGCGGTATTCCAGTTCCCACCAGGTGTTTCGTAACGTGTTCTGTCACTGTACCTACAGCAGCTTGTATCCTGGCTTTCAGTTTGTCAAGGTTAGCAACTGGTGTGACGAAGACTCTGTCCTTGATATAGCCCCAGAAAAAAAAGTCAAGGGGCTTCATGTCTGGAGGGCGGTGTAATGCTTGGAGAGGGAAGTAATGTCCAGGTCGGTGGATTGAAGGAACAGTCCAACATCTTGGCCACCCCACTCTCCAGACATTAAGCTCTTTGATATATATATATATTCCCCCCCCCCCCCCCGCCCGGGGCTATATCAAGGACGAAGTCATCGTCACTCCAGTTGCTGACGTCAACAATCTGAAGGCTAGGATACAAGCTGCTCAACATTCTCCGAACTATCAAGGAAGCACACGTTGAGGTTTACTAATGTAAGTGGTCTTAAAAAACAACTAGTAACACTAACCTATCAAATGTAACATATTATGTCAAACGGTCATTCTGTTATAAATTTTTATAATCAGGGCAAGAGTTTGTGCTCACCCTATATTTATACTATTGTGAGACAAGACGGTCAGTCCCTTAATGGAAAAATGTTTGTAGTGCCTATGGAACCATGACTGTACCTGGGCCTGCACCTCTTCATCCAAAGCAAATCGACAGCCACAAACATCTTTCTTCATGGTCAAAAATGTGGAAATTAGAATGGAGGATGCGTAAAGACTTTCCTGCAAAACTCCTACAGTGTAGTCAAAATGGAATTATTCTGTTGCAGGATAATGCCCACTCACTTGTCGTCAAGGCTATTTTATGAAACTACATTGCAGAAGTTTCATTAGGAAGCCTTTACACATCCTCCATTAAGTTCTAATCTCTTCCATATTTTTGGAGCCCTGGAGAAACACATTTGAGGCCATCAATTTGCTTCGATGAAGAAGTGGATGTCGGGGTACAATCATGGTTCCATAGCCAACTGCAAACATTTTCCATGAAGACAATGGCCATCTTTTCTCACAGTGGTTATCACTTTTGAAATAGTAAACAGTTTACTTACCTTTTTTCACCCATCTGTCTCACTTTCATCTGACTTCCTCTTATTCGTATGTATAGCGGATAGACAAAAATATTAACATTAAAAGTGCAACACACTCCCATGTCTTATACATTGTATGAAAACAGTTAATGTGAAAAACAACTTAGAGCCATCTCAGAAATGATAAATACAGGTCCTATATAATGTTCAAGTGAATATTATTAAGTCTTTCCTGCAAAAATACTGACAAGTGCAAGTAATGATGATGCAGGTGGATACTAATCATGCATCCTTCTCTCCAAAGTAGACCACGAATGCTCAATAATATTGAGATCTGGTGACAGCAGTGGCCAGCGGAGATGTGACAATTCATGCCTATGCTGGTAAAACCAGTCCTGGATGAAGTGAACTGTCTGAACAGAGGCCCTGTCGTCTCAGAACACAGCATCCCCATTGGGGAACAAACACTGTACCCTGTGATGGACCTGACCAGCCAAAATGGTAAAAAGACATCCAACGAATGATATTCTCCCACTGCCCCACAGTCCACATTTTATGGCTTTGGACCACGTTTCCTTGTTACCAGCATTTACATCACTGATGAGTGGATTTGGAATTGTAGCTTCCCCTGCAATTCCCTTTACCTGCAGCTCTCTTCCTGTTGTTTTTGTACTGACAGGATTCACAAGTGTGACATTCAGTTCACCAGTGACCTTTACATCTGTTGTCCTCTTTATTTTTCATCACAATCTGAATTCAATGACAGTCTGTCACTTCACTCATGACACACTTTCATCTGTGTTGTGACTTGGTGAATGGTGTCTTTCCACTTTGTCTGTGTGTGGCATAAATCTTCAATAAAGTGCCTCTTGAAACATCAAATGCTTCGTTGACCTTGGTTATGGAAGCAAATTGCCCATGTGTGGATTCATTTAGCTCCAACATAATACACTCGCAACTAAACAACAGAACACTATTCTAGTCTCAACTGTCATTTGTAACATATTGAGGATATACCACAGGTGCTGTTCGTGGCCAAATACAACAGTGCAACTTGTCTTCACTAACACCAGCATATCCTGTGGTATTTCCAAATTTTTTGTCCAATCACATTATCTAAGTATGTATGCCCAAAATCTCCTTCTAAACCACTGGATATCAATTTCACGCAAATTTGGTATACATACTGCTTGCTATATGAGAATCTGCAGTGTGGGGGTTAGAACATCTTGGCAGCGGAGATATGGGCAAAAAGACATTTTTCTAAATAAAAATAAAAAAAACCATGACATGCAAGTTGTCTTGCATAACAAGTGAGTTGTGTGCATAGTCTCAGCATACCTTGCAGAGGCTACACATGTGGGTGGGCACAGTTGACCGGAGAGAGGAGAGGGAGGAGATGGATAGTGAGAGAGGGGGGGAAAATGGTGGGCAGAGAAAGGTGTGAGGAGGAGACAGACAGAAGAGAGTGTGGGAGGTGACAAATGAGAGAGATGAGGGCAGAAAGAGATAGACAGACAGAGAGAAAGAGGAGAAGATGGACACAGAGAGAGGGGGGGGCTGGGGGAGATGGACAGAGAGAGGGGGAGGGTGGGGGAAATGGGGGGAGAGAGGGGGGAGGTTGGGGAGATTGATAGAGAGCGGGGGTTGAGGGCAGGGAAGATGGACAGAGAGAGGGGTGAGGGCGGGGAAGATGGACAGAGAGAGGGGCGACGGCGGGGGAGATGGACAGAGAGAGAGAGGGGGGGGCCACGGGAGTTGGACAGAGAGAGAGAGGGAGGAGAGCAGGGGAGATGGACAGAGAGAGAGGGAGGAGAGCAGGGGAGATGGACGGAGAGAGAGGGAGGAGGGCAGGGGAGGTGCACAGAGAGAGAGGGAGGAGGGCAGGGGAGGTGCACAGAGAGAGAGGGAGGAGGGCAGGGGAGGTGCACAGAGAGAGAGGGAGGAGGGCAGGGGAGGTGCACAGAGAGAGAGGGAGGAGGGCAGGGGAGATGCACAGAGAGAGAGGGGGAGATGCACAGAGAGAGAGGGGGAGATGCACAGAGAGAGAGGGGGGAAGGCCGGGGAGTTGGACAGAGAGGGGAAGGGATGGGGAGATGGACAGAGAGAGGGGAAGGGATGGAGAGAGAGGGGGAGGGAGGGGGAGATGGACAGAGGGAGGGGGAGATGGACAGAGGGAGGGGGAGATGGACAGAGGGAGGGGGAGATGGACAGAGGGAGGGGGAGATGGACAGAGGGAGGGGGAGATGGACAGAGGGGGGGAGGTAGGGGAAGATGGACAGATGGAGGGGGAGATGGACAGAGAGAGGAAGGGAGGGGGAGATTGAGAGGGAGATGGGGAGGGAGGGGGAGATGGAGAGGGAGAGAGGGAAGAAGAGATGGACAGGGACGGGGTAGGGAAGAGAAGACAGACAGAGAGAGGGGGGGGAGGGAAGAGGAGACGGACAGAGAGAGAGGGGGGAGGGAAGAGGAGATGGACACAGAGAGAGGGGGGAGGGAGAAGGAGATTGACAGAGAGAGGGGGATGGAGGAGGAGATAGACAGAGGGGGGATGGAGGAGGACATGGACAGAGAGTGGGGGATGGAGGAAGAGATGGACAGATAGTGGGGGTTATGAGGAGGGGATAGAGAGAAAGGGAGGGAGGAGGAGATGGATCGAGAGAGAGGGGAGGCAAGAGGAGACGGACAGAGAGAGAGAGAGAGGAGGCAAGAGGAGGTGGACAGAGACAAGAGAAGGAGGGGGAGATGGGCAGCGAGATGGGAGAGGCGGAGACAGACATTGTGCGGGCCAAGGAGGGAGGTGGACAGAGACAGGGGAAGGAGAAGATGGACAGAGACGGAGAGGTAGGGTAGAGGAGATAGCCAGAGAGAGAGAGAGTGATTTGGGGGCGTAGGAGACAGACAGAGAGTGGGGTGGGGTAGGAGACAGACACAGATAGAGGGGGGAGTAGGAGACAGACAGAGAGAGGGGGGAGTAGGAGATGGACAGAGAGAGGGGGGAGGACTAGGTGGACACAGAGAGAGGGGGGAGGACTAGGTGGACACAGAGAGAGGGGGGAGGACTAGGTGGACACAGAGAGAGAGGGGAGGACTAGGTGGACACAGAGAGAGGGGGGAGGACTAGGTGGACACAGAGAGAGGGGGGAGGACTAGGTGGACACAGAGAGAGGGGGGAGGACTAGGTGGACACAGAGAGAGGAGGGAGGAGTAGGTGGACACAGAGAGAGGAGGGAGAAGTAGGTGGACACAGAGAGAGAGGGGAGCAGTAGGTGGACACAGAGAGAGAGGGGAGCAGTAGGTGGACACAGAGAGAGGGGGAGCCATAGGTGGACACAGAGAGAGGGGAAGGGAAATAGGAACAGAGAGCGGATGGAAGTAGATGAGCAGAGAGAGGGTGGGAGTAGAAGAGCAGAGAGAGGGTGGAGGAGATGAGCAGAAAGAGGGCTGGATGAGATGAGCAGAAAGAGGGCTGGAGGAGATGAACAGAGAGGGAGGGGGAGGGGGAGATCAACAGAGAGTGTGGGAGCAGGAAAAAATTAGCAGAGAGAGGCTGGAGTGAAAAGCAGATAGGCGGACGGAGGGAGGAAGGGGGGTAGGGGGAGGAGGAGGAGGAGATGGGTGGAGTGAAAGGGGGAGGAAGAAAGAGGAGGAGGAAACAGGTAGAGGGAAAGGGGGAGGGAGAAGGAGCACGAGGAGGAGACAGGTAGAGGGAAAAGGGGAGGGAGAGGGAGAGGGAGAAGGAGGAGGAGGAGGAGGAGACAGGTAGAGCAAAAGGGGGGTAGGAGGAGGAGGAGGAGATGGGTAGAGTGAAAGGGAGGAGGAGGAGGAGGGGGAGGATGAGGGGGGGGGGAGGAGGAGGAGGAGGAGGAGGAGGAGGAGGAGGAGGAGGAGGAAGAGGAGGAGATGGGAAGGGGAAAGGGGGAGGAGGATCAGATGTATAGAACAAAAGGGGGCAGAGGAGGCATGTAGACCAACACCTTCAACCTATTACCCGGAACCTATCCTCCTATATAAAAGTTACCAACCATTTCCTCAACTACTCTCCACAGTTCCAGTCCCTTTACCACACGGTGCCCTGCTCGTCACTATTGATGCCACCTCTCTGTACACTAACATTCCTAATGCCCATGGCCTTACCGCTATCGAACACTACCTTTCCAGACGCCCTATGGATTCCAAACCAATAACCTCCTTCCTAGTCTCCATGACCAACTATATCCTCACCCTCAATTACTTCACCTTTAAAGGCACTAACTACAAACAAATCCACAGTACGGTTATGGGCACCCGCATGGCACCATCCTATGCTAACCTATTCATGGGCCATCTAGAGGAATCCTTCCTAAAAACCCAGAATCCAAAACCCCTCACCTGCTTCAGATTGATTGATGACACCTTTGCTATCAGGATTGAAGGTGAGGACACCTTATTCACATTCCTCCAGAGCCTCAAGAACTTATAGGCAACTTCCTAGATGTTGACCTTCACCTCAGAGATGGCTACATCAGTACCTCCATCCATATCAAACCTACTAATCACCAGCAATACCTCCACTTCGACAGCTGCCACCCATTCCATACCAAAAAGTCCCTTCCGTACAACCTAGCCACCTGTGGTCGTCGCATCTGCAGTGATGAGCAGTCCCTCTCAAAATATACCAAGGGTCTCACTGATGCCTTCACTGACCATAATAATCCTCCCACCCTTGTACAAAAACATATCTCCCATGCCTTATCTATCCAGTCTTCCACTACCACCCAAAGTCCTACAGTCCGGCCACAGAGGAGCATTCCCCTCGTAACTCAGTACCATCCGTGACTGGAGCAACTCAATTACATTCTCCGCCAGGGTTTCGATTACCTCTCGTTGTACCCTGAAATGAGAAATGTACACCCCACTATCCTTCCCACCGCTCCTACCATTGTATTCCGCTGTCCACCAATCCTACACAATATACTCGTCCATCCTTAGACAACCCCTGCTCCCAGTCCTTTACCTCATGGTTCATACCATACCATGCCAAAAAGGAGGTTGTATACATGGAAGAAACCTGGAGATACTGAAAGGTTTCAGACAGATTATATAATGGTAAGACAGACATTTAGGAACCAGGTTTTAAATTGTAAGACATTTCCAGGGGCAGATGTGGACTCTGATCACAATCTATTGGTTATGAACTGTAGATTAAAACTAAAAAAACTGCAAAAAGTTGGGAATTGAAGGAGATGGGACCTGGATAAACTGCCTGAACCAGAGGTTGTAGAGAGTTTCAGAGAGGGCATTAGGGAACAATTGACAAGAATGGGGGAAAGAAATACAGCAGAAGAAGAATGGGTAGCTTTGAGAGATGAAACAGTGAAGGCAGCAGAGGATCAAGTAGGTAAAAAGACAAGGGCTAGAAGAAATCCTTGGGCAACAGAAGAGGTACTGAATTTAACTGATGAAAGGAGAAAATACGAAAATGCAGTATATGAAGCAGGCAAAAAGGAATACAAATGTCTCAAAAACAGCATCGACAGGAAAAGCAAAATGGCTAAGCAGGGATGGCTAGAGGGCAAATCGAAGGATGTAGAGGCATATATCACTAGGGGTAAGATAGATACTGCCTACAGGAAAATTAAAGACACCTTTCGAGACAAAAGAACCACTTGCATGAGTATCAAGTGCTCAGATGGAAACCCAGTTCTAAGGAAAGAAGGGAAAGCAGAAAGGTGGAAGGAGTATATAGAGGGTCTATATAAGGGCAATGTTCTTGAGGACAATATCGCGGAAGTGGAAGAGGATGTAGATGAAGACGAAATGGGAGATATGATACTGGGTGAAGAGTTTGACAGAGCACTGAAAGACCTAAGTCAAAACAAGGCCCCGGGAGTAGACAACATTCCATTAAAACTACTGATAGCCTTGGGATAGGCAGCCCTGACAAAACTCTTCCGTCTGGCGGGCAAGATGTATGAGACAGGCGAAATACCCTCAGACTTCAACAAGAACATAATAATTCCAATCCCAAAGAAAGCAGGTGTTGAAAGATGCGAAAATTACCGAACTATCAGTTTAATAAGTCATGGCTGCAAAATACTACCATGAATTCTTTACAGATGAACGGAAAAACTCGTAGAAGCCGACCTCGGGGAAGATCAGTTTGGATTCCGTAGGAATGTTGGTACACGTGAGGCAATACTGACCCTACGACTTTTCTTAGAAGATAGATTAAGGAAAGGCAAACCTATGTTTCTAGCATTTGTAGACATAGAGAAAGATTTTGACAATGTTTACTGGAATACTCTCTTTCAAATTCTGAAGTTGGCAGGGATAAAATAAAGGGAGCAAAAGGATATTTACAGTTTGTACAGAAACCAGATAGCAGTTATAAGAGTCGAGATGCTTGAAAGGGAAGTAGTGGTTGGGAAGGGAGTGAGACAGGGTTGTAGCCTATCCCCGATGTTATTCAATCTGTATATTGAGCAAGCAGTAAAAGAAACAAAAGAAAAATTTGGAGTAGGAATTAAACTCCATGGAGAAGAAATAAAAACTTTGAGGTTCGCCAATGACAAAAGCAAAATGAGGATAATGGAATGTAGTCGAATTAAATCAGGTGATGCTGAGGGTATCAGATTAGGAAATGATAAGCTTAAAGTAGTAAATGTGTTTTGCTATTTGGAGAGCAAAATAACTGATGATGGTTGAAGTAGAGAGGATATAAAATGTAGACTGCCAATGGCAAGGAAAGCATTTCTGAAGAGGAGAAATTTGTTAACATCGAGCATAGATTTAAGTGTCACGAAGTCTTTTCTGAAAGTATTTGTATGGAGTGTAGCCATGTATGGAAGTGAAACATGGACGATAAATAGTTTGGACAAGAAGAGAATAGAAGCTTTCGAAATGTGGTGCTACAGAAGAATGCTGAAGATCAGATAGGTAGATCACGTAACTAATGACGAGGTACTGAACAGAATTGGGGAGAAGAGGAACTTGTGTCACAACTTGACTAGAAGAAGGGATCGGTTGGTAGGACATAGTCTGAGGCATCAAGGGATCACGAATTTAGTATTTGAGGGCAATGCAGAGGGTAAAAATCATAGAGGGATACCAAGAGATGAATACACTAAACAGATTCAGAAGGATGTAGGTTGCAGTAGGTACTGGGAGATGAAGAAGCTTGCACATGATAGAGTAGCATGGAGAGCTGCATCTAACCAGTCTCTGAACTGAAGACCACAACTCACGTACTTCAAAAATAAAGATCTAGCAAATACACACCATTTTTTGTACGTTAGTTAGTGTAAAAGTAATGGGAAATATCATGTTGGCATCTAAAACTACTACTGGAGTAGAGTTCATTGGAAATTGTAGGGGTGTTCATATGACATGATATATGTAAAACCACATTTCCTTATGCAGGATATCAACTGTAATTTTATGATTATAATATGGAATGCCCAGAGTTAAGGAAAAAGGGCAAAATTCTGTTTCAGCATGCAATAACTGTTAGTTACCAATATTAGTAAACTACTGCCCTCAGATTTTGCCAATTTTAATGGGAACACGGAAAATGCCAAACTTCACAATGTTTCGCAAAAGCTGCCAATTTTGCATAATCACACTAAAAAGTGCAGATGTTGTGTTATTTTTGTCTTTATTATTTACACAAAATTTTCCTGTCACTAGCTACGTGGCACCAGATGTCAACACAGGTTGCACAATTCCTGTAAATTATGGACTGGTGATTCTTGGGTGCAGAGCTGCTGTCCAGAAGCAACTTACTTGTGTTCCATTGAGTTCAAGTCAGGCAAATTTGATAACTGAGACATCGTGCCCCTCAAGCCATTGTACCATGGTTCTCGTCTTGTGAGACGGACAGCTAACCTGCTGGAAGGTGCCATGACCATCAGGGACAACAAATAGGAAGACATGCAAGAGGGCTGCAAGAATGTTCATGTAGTCCACAGCAGTTTGGTGTCTTCAACTGCTATCACAGGTCCCATCAAGGCCCACGTGAAAGTCACCCCCATCTCGTGTTACTGCCCCCAGTGGCCTGCATCAACAGCCCAGTGCACATTTTGAGAATCCATTCATATGGATGCTAGCATATCTGAAAACAACAACAGATCTGGTCTAACGAGACACATGATTCATCCATGGTCCGATTTTAATAATCCTGTGCCCACTGCAATCGTAACTGACCATGTCGTCAGGTCAATATGGAAACAAGTGGAGTCATCTGTTGCAGAGCCCCATGTTCTACATTTTGTGCTGAACAGAGTGCTCCAAAATATTTCTGGTTGCACCAGCATTGTATTCCGTTACCACATTTTCCTCTAGCCACTCCCGCTTAGCCATTTTGCATTTACTATCTATCTCATTTTCTTGACGTTTGTATTCCCTTTCACCTGCTTATTTACCGTATTTTTGTATTTTATCCTTTCATCAATTAAATTCAATGTCTCTTGTGTCACCCAAGGATTTCTTCTAGCCCTAGTCTTTTTACTTACTTGATCCTCTGCTGCCTTCAATATTTCTTCTCTCAAAGCTATCCATTCTTCTTCTATTGTATTTCTGTCTCCTATTCTTGTCAATCATTCCCTAATGCTCCTTCTGAAACCCTCTACAACCTATGGTTCTTTCAGTTTATCCAGGTCCCATCTCCTTCATTTCCTAACATTTTGCAATCTCTTCATAAAGTTTTAATCTACAGATCATTACCAATAAACTGTGGTTGAAGTCCACTTCTGCCCCTGAAAAGTCTTACAATTTAAAATGTGGTTCCAAAATCTCAGTCTTACCATTATGTAATTAATCTGAAACCTGCCAGTCTCTCCTGGTCTCTTCCACGCATACAACCTTATTTCATAAATCTTAAACGAAGTGTTAGCAATGATAAATTCTATCAGGCAGCTTCATCTTTCATTGCTTTCCCTCAGTCCATATTCACCTTCTAATTTTCCTTCTCTTCCTTCTCCTACTGTCTTTTTCCAGCCCCATGACTATTAAATATTTGTCTCTCTTAACTATCTGAATAATTTCTTTTATCTGATCATACATTTCTTCAAACTCTTTATCATCTGTGGAGCTAGTTGGCATATAAATTTGTACCATTGTTGTTGGTGACAACTTTATGTCTATCTTGGCTTCAATAATGTAACAATACCACAAAAAGGAAAGTTGCCACTTACCATGTAATGGAGATGCTGAGCCACAGATAGGCACAACAAAAAGACTGTCACAAATAAAGCTTTCAGCCCTTAAGGCCTTGCTTTGTAAGGCCTTGTTGTGCCTATCTGTGACTCAGCATCTCCACTATATAGTGAGTGACAACTTTCCTTTTCATAATATTGTTACTTTCCATCCTGGATTTTCCATTGTTTGATTTTTGGCTTCAATAACACATTCACTATGCCATTCATAGTAGCTGATCTGCGGTCCTGTTTTCTTATTCATTATTAAACCTATTCCTGCATTCCCCCTAATTCATCTTGTATTTGTAACCTTTTATTCACCTGATCAAAAATTCTGTTCCTCGTGCCACTGAACTTCACTAATTCCCACTATTTCTAGCTTTAACCTATCCTTTTCCCTTTTTAAATTTTCTAACCTACCTGGCTGATTAAGCACTCTGACATTGCATGCTCCAATCCATAAACACCAGTTCATTCTCCTGAGTAGTCCCCACCCATAGTTCTGAATGAGGGACTATCTTACCTCCAGAATTTTTACCCATGAGGATGCATCATCATCATTTAACCACACATAGATGCATGCCCTCGGGAAAAATTACAGTTGTATAACCCTTGCTTTCAGCTGTTTGCAGTACCACTGACAGCAATGCTGTTTTGGTTAATGTTACAATGCCAGATCAGTCAATCATATGGACTGTTGCCCCTGCAACTCTCTTCAGGAACCACACTTTTGACTGGCCTCTCAACAGACACCCCTCCATTGTGGTTGCACCTATGGTACGGCTATCGAGGCACACAGTTTTCCGCACCAACTACAAGGTCCATGGTTCATGGACCAATCTATACAAATAAAAACGTTAAGGTTTGTTTGTTCTTCCAGAAGTTTTTCAACAACTGCTTTGAAATTTTGACACAAAATTTCGTTTGAATATATATGGATTTTTATATACCTAGTAGGGGCCATATGGTATATAAATGTATAAAAATTATATAAAGGGGATACACTGTTAGCAAAAACTTCATGCTCTTTTGTTCAAAACTTGAATCCTTTGAAATTTTGACAAAACATAGCATTTGAATATGCACTTTTCTATATACCTACTGGAGCACCATATGGTACATAAATATATATGACATATATTTATAAATAAAAATGTAATATATATTATAGCAATAATATCGAAAATACAGATTGCTACTCACCATATAGCAGAGATGTTGAATACCAGATAGGCACAACAAAAAGTCTACTAAACAAATAAGCTTTTGGCCAGAAGGCCGTCTGAAACAGAGAAAACACACACACACACACACACACACACACACACACACACACACACGTGCACGCGCACACACAACCATTGTCATTGTCTCTGGCTGCCGAGGCCAGAGACAGCGGTCAAGTGTGTGTGGGCTGCTTTTGCACGAATGTGCGTATGTATGTTGTCTACTTCCAAAGTAGGCCTTCTCGCCAAAAGCTTAGGTGTTTAGTTGTGCCAGTCTGCGACTCAGTGTATCCGCTATGTGTTTGATTTGCAATCTATCCTTTACATAATATAGTCATTATTCTATCCTGTATCTTCCATTGTTTTATACACATTGAAGAGCCAAAGAAACTGGTACACCTGCCTAATATCGTGTAGGGCCCCCACGGGCATGCAGAAGTGCCGCAAAACAATGTGGCGTGGACTCAACTAATGTCTGAAGTAGTGCTGGAGGGAACTGACACTATGAATCCTGCAGGGTTGTCCTTACATCCGTAAGAGTATGAGGAGTGGGGACCTCTTCTGAACACAGGGTGTATACATGGACAAGGAAAAAAAATTCCCAGATTTTTCCCAGATCTCCCCATTAAATGAACACTTTCCCCCGGGTGATAAACACTTTCTCCTGGGTGAAAATATCCTTTTTCCGTGCTAAGTGACAGTATACGTTCCCTTGGAACTGTAAAATTTATCAATCATTTGAATGGTTATGGTTTTATACAGCGGCTTAGAATTTCCCGGCACTTTAGAAAATGAAACTCAGAGGGAAAAATCATGTTTTGGAACGTTCTTTGAGGTGCAGCAAGCAACATATATGCTGTATATTTTTGTATTACGAAAGTATAAATTCAAATTGCACCAAAAACCGCATATTACTTTCCGAAGCATTGAAATCAAGATTGTGATGAGCTTTTGTAAGCCAGTCATAGCTCATGTCACGTGATCTCACCAGCCGATGACAGCGGATATTCATAGCATAGGACACGTGATGTAGTCAGCCAATAGCTACATCACTGTTAAGTAGCGCAATCACACAAACAGGAGAAGTTAATGGTTTAAATTAATATACATAGTGTTGCTACAGGAAAAGCAAACTTTTCATACATAAAATTTGTCACGAAGCTTAATAAGCTACAAGAGGAACTAAGCTTTTTGTGCATTTTACACTTTAAGACACATCACATAAATCTCTGATCTTCTGGGCTCGAAATCCTTCTAAATGGTTAGTCATCAAAGAGTTGATTTTTAAATGAGAGTCGAACGCTCTGCGATTTAAGAAATTCATCATACATTCTCGCACATAGTTCATCTTGCACAAAAGGAAATTTATTTTGAAAATAACACTTTTCAAACCACAATTTGCAATATTTTCCCAAGATCTGTTACAAATAGATTTGTTCCAGCAGTTGCCAGAGAGTGCCACATAAGAGGCATCCCTGTGCTTGCACAGCTATGACATAGGAAGCTCATATGTTTGTATGTGTAAAACATTAAAAGATATTACATTATGTCATAAAAGAAACAAGCATCAGAGGAAACTTCAAGAGAGTCGGAATTTCTTGAACCATACTGAAATGAATAAGTGCACATTTGTATGTCCAGATTCCCAATGAAGTAGGCCTCCATCTAATATTAAGCTTTGCAGTGTGGTTTTCAGGATGTAAATTTTCTTCGAGTACCAGTACTGTAATATCTCAAGTTTGGTTCTTTATTATGGCATAATGCCATACGTGCTAGAAGACGAAAACGTGCACTTGAAATGCAGTGAACAGTTGAAACTGGCCAATAATGTGGAATTAAACACTTCATTTGATACGAACTGGCTGCCTCAGCAGAAAATATAAATAAAAGGCGAAATTCTGTAGCAAAGCGACAAAAATAA